>NW_018128166.1:601541-602187 GCF_001952655.1 Monopterus albus
CCTGAAGTAGATTATGGAAATTTCTACGGTTATGTTATGGGCTCGGTCTCCAACCTGGTCCAACAAGCATTAGACAGGTGTAACCCGGGAGATCTTCTCCACCTTGAATTAAGGGGGGATGCGCTCCGAAGAAATCTCTCTGTAATTGCCAACGCCTGAAACGGCCTCAATCTCACGCAATTCCAAGATCTGTTAGACCAGGCAGTACAATCCAATTTCTCAATCCTTACTGACGGCACTCTGGAGCTGGTTGTACAAACGGTTAGCAATCCACGCGGGGGGACCGGGTCTAAGCACTTGCTGAGACAGACCTTAAATTCTGAAGTTGTTCATAAGAAGCAGAAATGTCTGTACATGGTTGAAAATCGAGATAACCAGCTCTGCTTCGCAATCAGTCTGGCACATCTCCTATTCCTGAAATGAGAGATGATGAGGCCGAGAGGAAAGGATGTGAGTTTCAGAGACAAGCGGGTCTAAGCAACCATACGCCTGTGTATTTTACGCACATACAAAAATTCGAAGAGGTGACTCGGCGTAAAATTGTGGTGTTTTACAGAACCGAGAAAGAATATCTAAATGTATTTCAAACCTCTGCCCCTCCAAATGACCACACGTTATACATGTTCCTATTTGACAACCATTATTA
>NW_018128166.1:606478-611499 GCF_001952655.1 Monopterus albus
TTATCTACTGAATATCAAAACAATATAATGAATATCAAAAACAGCATAATATTAAAATAACAAAAGGTTGCAAACATAGTGAATACAATAATATTAAAACAAAAGGTTCAAAACAACATAATGAATACAATAATATTAAAACAAAACATTTTTCATTCTTGTATAAGCTTATGACATAATGAAAACGAGCGTAAAGAACACACACATTGTATAGATGAGGGATAGGAGCAGCGAGAGTTTATGCAGTTTTCATACGCTTTTACAAAATCCGCTACCATAAGATCATTTCTGGATACATTATCTCCATACAGCTTCAGCACCTGTTGATAAGAGAGCCCCTTAGCTCTGTGAAACAGATAAAACACACAGTGTTGTCCACACACCGCGAATAAAGGATGCTGCAGCTGTTGTGTTGTACAAAATGACCCTACTCCGTCTCTGCAGAAAATGTAAAATTGTTTCGGGGTAATAGGGGAAATCTGGCTCAAAGATAAAAGAGTCAAAAAATGTAGCATGTCCGTTCTTTTCCAAGGTTATAGCCAGCCAGTGTTCGCCAGGCATGTGTCTAGGATGTGTATTTATGATGAGATACGCTGGTCTTGTGAAAGTATGTAGAGACAATTCATCCGATGCCCATATGCCCTGGAAAACATCTCCCAATAACGGGGATAAAATGGTTTCCAGCTCAAGTTCATTCATTTTCGTTCTCCTTCCTTCCTAATGATCCGTTAGTATATTTCGTTTAGAGTCAATCTCTAAAATCGAGTCGAAGCTGGCATAGACTATCAGTGTGACTGTGTGGGGGAGGGGCACTCTGAATCTCATCTCCAGCCGCAGAGTGCCAGTTTTCACAGAGGCTAGAGCGCCGGTGCCCTGGTGCGGGGCCAGATTGAAAGCAAAGAGGGTGTAGCCTTGTTGAAAATCTTTTATATTGAAGCACATGGGATAGTCTTTCAGATGGCGTGATGTGTTTGTAATCAGGTTATAATACTCTCTCACGGCCAGGTTGTTTTCAAACTGAGGCTGGAAGGGTTTTGCAGGGATCTGCCTCCCATCTTGGCATAATGCCAGGAACTCAAGATCCGCGTGTATACAGTTGAAAGGATTTAGATCGCTCCTCCTCGTAAAGGCCTCATGGTTTACCATAGCAATGGCCACATACTGAGGCAGAGTGCCTAGAAAAAGATTTTCTTGTGTGCAGATCCTGGAATTAGCGGGGATGGAGAAAGTTTTGACATTAACTCTTGAAATCGGGTACAAAGCATTGCTTCTGCTTAGAGCCGAAGAGTGACCTATGCGCACAGCCGGTGACACAGTCACTTTTTTAACAAACAGCGAGGCTCCCAAAATATGCAGGCGGTAATCAGCGTTAGCGGGATGCATAAGACAGAAAGAATCGTTGGCTCTTGTGAGCTTGATCTTCAGATCCACAGAGTTTAACATCAGCCTCTCGCAGAAAAAAATATCTGCGTGCAGAGGTCCTGTCAAATGAAATTCTCTGGATGCAGCGCTGAATTTTGCTCTCTCCACAAGGCCTTTGTTAGGTCCGTTGTTAATAACCAGAGAATCCATCGCTCCTGAGGTATCTTGATAGAAGAGGCCTGAGCAAATTTGACTTTTTAACGTTTCAGGGGAATAGTTGAGCAGAGTTTCAAACATTGCTCTGTAGCTGCGAGTGGCGCTTGCCTGTGAGATTAGTCTATCCCCCAAGGTCACATCACATTGGCTAAAAATGGTATTCAAAGGATAATTGATGATCCCTACATGCGCATCGTTGGCCAAATCCGTTCCATCTGCGTTGGTTATTTTCAGCCTTTAAAAAAGGAGCGATTCAGTCAAATCCACATATTTTTCTCCTTCCGCAGCCACGTAAAATTCTAAAGGTGCTCTCTCAGTTATCGCGGCTATAGGAGAAATTTCTACATATTGCCTGTCTTCCACACTAAGCTGTGACAAAGGACAGGAAAATAAATCCAGCTCGGATAAAACGCATTCAGCCGATTTATAGTGTAGGAGAGACATGGTGGTTTTAAAATATATCAACGCTCTTTAAGGCAGAGGAGGTCCCCAGTTTATGTCTCTTTCTCACAGGCGTCTTCTTGTTCTTATTGTTTTTAGGCTGTTTGCGTGTTCTTTTAAGGGGTGGTAAACGCTGGCCTGGTGGGCATCTCCTGGCTCTTCTGGCCAGAACCCCAAAATCTGACCCCTCCTGATCAGAGGAGTGAGGCCCTTGGTTAGAAACCAACCTAGTCACGGCCTTGCTCACTACGTCCGAGGCTATGTTTTTAGCAGCAGATGCTAAATGAGGCTTAGCCAGATTGAACCCAGTTTTCATCAAAGGCATTACAAAACGAAATAGTTTTGAAAAAATCGCTCCAATCCCCTTGCCATATTGCACACTCGACCCACTAAATCCTGAAATCCCGGTGCCTGAATCTATAGGCATCGGCTTTGTGCACCTGCGTGGTCATTTTTTTTCACAGGGTCTGAAATGCAACGTTATTATCATTTTCCCGTATGTGAAATGCACTGGGGAAGTCTTTATCTCAATATAAACCGTGTCAATATGGTTCTTTACCAGAGGCAGATAGTGTGGAGGATTACAATTTTTTGTAATAATGTCTCTGTAGTCTCCTTCCGTTCTTACACAGCGTAATAGAAGAGCTGCAGTATTTCCAACAAACTGGTGGCTCACTATATCGGAATAAATGTAGAGGTGATAAAAACCAGCTTTTAAATCAGTAGGATGTGGCGAGCGGATCAGTCCAGGGCCTCCGCTAAACCATTCGTCTTTCTTCATGCCTAGTATGTAATTTAAGAGTCTTCATTCAGCTTGAGCTTCCCAGCTAGTGGACTGCTGGGGTAAAGTGTCGAGAAGCGGCCAAGAGTCCACACTGGGAAGACGTTGTTGAACATGATGTGTTGATTCAAAATGTTTTCTCTCATGTGTACTCCTCGCCCAAGCCACTCGTGGTGTACTTTGTATTTTTTTTCATCTGCAGGAAGAAGAATCTCCGCTCTCTCTGGCATGCCGTGATGCCACGTGTCCTGCCAATAAAATCTGTCTCCACCCTGAGGAATGTTCAGCCATGAATTTGGATAACAAAAATCAGTCAGAGCAACCTCCCATGCTCCCTTTAAATCCAAGGGGCGCGCTAGATCCATGCGAAATTCAGAGGCTGTGTTGTCTTTAAACACAGCTGCACTGGCGTTTGAGGGCAAAGTCATATAAAAACTATCCATGTTTCACACGTTTACTACGTCCGATGCTTTCACATAACTGTTAAACTTATCGGGCCAGTTTTTCCATTTAACCAATACATGCGGGACCCCCTCTATTGTGCGTTTACTCAAAATCTTTTCTACATGAAATGTTTTGTCTTTGGAAATTATAACTTTCTGCAGCTCCACTTCATAAAAGGATCCCTGCACCGGTTCGTTATCATAAATGAAAGTTTATATACAGGCGGTATCCTGGGAACGCACTCCGTTATTTTAAATATCTCATCGCTGTATCCCTGCGTGTATTTTTTGTCAAAAACCCCCCTTAATTTAGAAATCCTGACCATATCTCCAACTTTAAAATTCATCCTTAGCCTCTCTTTACAGGGAACGAGCCATAAAGATTTTGAAAAACTGTGAGTGCGTTTTCAGAGGTAACATGAGCCGGTGCCATTTTAATGCTGGAATGATGAGAGTTATTATAACTTTGTACAATTTGCTGCAGCACATCCAAATATCTGAGGGTGTTTTTAGCTGTAAAGTATCTGTATATTTTCTGTTTCAAGGTTTTGTTGTACCGCTCAATCACCTAGGCTTTAACTTCACTGGCTGTGCTAAAGTGCTCAATAGCATGTTTTTTCAGGAGAGCCTTAAACAGCTTGTTGTAAAATTCCGTTCCTAGATCAGTTTGCAGCAGCTTGGGAACACCGCTCTCCGCTAGGATCGAAGCAAAAGCCTCTGTCACCTCTTTTCCTGATTTATTTTTAATGGGTCTACCATGGACTTTCTTTGTGAAAACATCTATTACAGTGAGCAGAAATCTATATCCGTTATTAAAGGAGGAGACAGCCTACATGTCGCAGAGATCTGCTTGAAATTGTTTGAGCGGTCTAGAGACAAACACCCTGTTTCTCGGGAAATGAATCCTTACAGGCTTGTGTAAAGTGTATGTGTCCTGCTTTGCTAGAAATTGTTTGACACGAGCAATGTTTATTTTCTTGCCAGTAATCTGTTCTAGGCCCCTGTGTAAAGCCTGCACTCCTCCGTAAGATCCTGGGTGACCAAAAATCTGTGAGAGCAACCTCCCATCCCCCATTTAAATCCAAGGGGCGCGCTAGATCCGTTCGAAATTGAGAGGCTGTGTTGTCTTTAAACAGAGCTGCACTGGCATTTGAGGGCAAAGTCATATAAAAACCGGCGGAGCTATCCATGTTTCACACGTTTACCACGTCCAATGCTTTCACATAACTGTTAAACTTATCGGGCCAGTTTTTCCATTTAACCAATACATGTGGGACCCCCTCTTTCGTGCGTTTACTCAAAATCTTTTCCACATGAAATGTTTTGTCTTTGGAAATGATAACTTTCTGCAGTTCCGCTTCATAAAAGGATCCTTACACTGGCTTGTTATCATAATCACAAAGTTTGTAGACAGGTGGTATCCTGGGAACACACTCCGTTATTTTAAATAGCTCGTAGCTGTATCCCTGCATGTATTTCTTGTCAAAACCCCCCCTTAATTTAGAATTCCTGACCATATCTCAAACTTTAAAATTCATCCTTAGCCTCTCTTTGTGTCGTACAGGGAACGTGCCATAAAGATTCTGAAAAACTGTAAGTGCATTTTCAGAGGTAACATGAGCCGGTGCCATTTTAATGCTGGAATGATGAGTTATTATAACTTTGTACAATTTGCTGCAGCACATCCAAATATCTGAGGGTGTTTTTAGCTGTAAAGTATCTGTATATTTTCTGTTTCAAGGTTTTGTTGTACCGCTCAATCACCGAGGCTTTAACTT
>NW_018128166.1:611807-625445 GCF_001952655.1 Monopterus albus
AAGTCTCAAGTTTAGGAGCCATGTTTTACCTTCAGCATAATCTTATTCTCTGACTAGTTCTTCTTTTTTACACCTTACTATATAAGAGTGTGTATTTTCATTCAAAGATGAGAGTTTTTTTTTAAAAAGGATGAAACTTTATTTAACACACACACAGCATTCCGTTACATGGTTTTTTAAAAAAAGGAATAAAATGCTTTTCACACAACACTTGTTATAAGGAAATTAAACATTTCACACAACAAACATCACTTATTAGTCCTAACCCCTGAGAACACCTTGGCAGAAGGATAAATGTTTTTTCACACAACACTTGTTATAAGGATATTAAACATTTTACACAGCAAAAGAATAATATGTAGACATACATCAGTTATTTGTCCCAACCCCAACAAATGTTTTAAAACACTAGTTATAATGAAATTAAAAACATTACATGCAGGAAAAGGATAATATGTAGAGAAACATCACTTATTTGTCTCAACCCTTGAGAACAACTTGGCAAAAGAATACATGCTTTGCACACAGAAAAAATGATAATATGTAGATAAACATTGGTTATTACTCCCTGAGAAAAAACTAGTCTAAAAGAATAAATGCTTTTCACACACCATGCAGATTCCGCTCTTATTTCTATACCTCAACCCCGTCCCATTCCTCACCTGCCCACATCTTCTCAGCCGCTTGCAAATATGTTATTTTTAAAACAGAATCTCCCACCCAGTTAGCGACCGCGTCGCTAGAGGTTTTCTCCAAATTCTTAGAATCTCTTAGCCCCAGTAAAACACATTCTGCAGCGTCTTTGATCTTTTCCTCAGAGACACAGATGTTGTATTTCTCAAGCAGTTGTGAAGCAGCAACCAGAAAACGGTCTGTCACGGCCCGTTTCTCCAGATCGTCATAATGCTTGCTTAAAAAAATTGTCTGGGATGCCAAATAAGCACGTGTGCTGCTTCTGGCTTGCGTGAGCGTGAGAGATCTTGCAGCCATAACACAGATATTCATTGTGGTCCCTGCAATGTGTAGGATGCGGGTGACAAGGCACTTAACAATGTCGGAAAACAGTCTGAGCATAGCCCCGTCCAGCTCGTTGTTAGTCTGCCCTTCGGGCTCCTCCTCATGGATCGTTTCCAGATCAGTGCTGGGATGTTGAGGGGAGAGAACCATTTCCTCAATCTCAACGCTCTGGGTGTTACTGGTGCTGCTCTCCTCACTGGGTGTGTCGAGGTCCATCGGTGTTACGCCGGTCTGCTCAAGAGACCCTTTTCTCTCCTGCACCTGCTCAGGGGTGGTGTCAGTGCTGTGCTGGCTAGTCTCGTCCACCTGCTCAGAGCCGCTGTCAGTGCTGTGCTGGCTGCAGTCTTGCACTTCCAGATCTGGGGTGGTGGTACCAGAGGGAGGGGGCTTGGGGGCGGGACAACGCTTCTGATTGGATAACCTTTCACTTAGAACTGTCAAATCGAGTTTGATGAAAACCGGTCTCTATACTGTGTGTTATCTCATCCTACTGGAAAAAGAGCTTCACTTTCTTTCGCTTGACCACCTGACCCTGCCTGTAATGCATTTAGCTGAGACCATTGCTCATGACCTTTTGGACAGGAGGAGCCTCTCTGACCTCAGGTAAAAAACATTGATACACTGAAGAGAAACGAAATGTGCCTTTCCAGGTCTTGGGGAGTGTTACTTACATATGAGAAAATGTATAAATCATATTAAGCATTTTGTGGTTCCAGAGGAAGCTGTACAAAAGCTGATATATTGCCTTAAATGATGTCATTTGAGTCAGTGTTGGTTAGGGCTCAAGACTACAAGTTTGACATTGGAAAAATATTTGTGGGTGTGATGTTAGAAAGAAATGTTTTTATAGACCTCTGTAGAATTCTCATCATCTCTGCTTGAGGTTAGTAGCTCCAGAATACTTTAGCTGGTACTAGCAAAACACACTCAAATTTCCAACCCAAAATTTCAGCAGTTGATTTCGTTCATTTTTTAAAAACTGTACATGTCATGTGTTCAAAAATGTTAGAGGAACAATGCTAAATTGGTGGAACATCCATCCATCCTTCTTCGCCCGAGCCACCTCAACTGGTTCTGCTCAACGTGGAGGAGCAGCAGCTCTACTCCGAGCTCCTCATGGGTGACTGAGCTCTGCACCCTATGTCTATGCCCTATGCACCCAGCCACTCTCCGGAGGAAACTTATTTTGGCCGCTTGTATCCACGATCTCATTCTTTCAGTCATGATCCAAAGTTCATGGCCATAGGTGAGGGTAGGAACGTAGATCGACTGGTAATTGAGAGCTTTGCCTTACAGCTCAGCTTCTTCTTCACTACAATGGACCGGTACAGAGACTGCATTAGTGCGGACGCTGCACCAATCCGTCTATTAACCTGCCGCTCCATTTTTCCCTCACTCGTGAACAAGACCCCAAGATACTTAAACTTCTCCACTTGAGGGAGCAACTTGCCCCCAAACCGGAGAGAGCAATCCACCTTTTTACGATTGAGAACCATGGTCTTGGATTTGGAGGTGCTAATTCTCATCCCCGCCACTTCACACTCGGCTGCAAACTCCTCCAGTGCACGCTGTAGGTCTTGAACTGATGAAGCCAACAGAACCACATCATCTGCAAAAAGCACGGATGAGGTTCTGCAGCCACCAAAACCAACGAACAGCTCATAACAATGAGCCCTGCACCCGATAATCCCAAAGTGCCTCCCACAGGATGCAATGAGGGACACAGTCGAATGTCTTCTCCAGATCCACAAAACACACACAGACTGGTTGGGCAAACTCCCATGAACCCTCCAACACCTTAGTGAAGGTATAGAGCTGGTCCAGTGTTCCACAGCGAGGGCGAAAACTGCGCTGTTCCTCCTGAATCCAAGGTTTGACTATTGGCCGGATTCTCCTCTCCAGTACCCTGGCCTAGGCTAAGAAGTGTGATCCCCTGTAGTTGGAATACACTCTCCGGTCCCTCTTCTTAAAAAGGGGGAACACCACACCTGTCTGCCAGTCCAGAGGCACCGTCCCAAAACTCCATGCAATGCTGCAGAGGCGTGTCAGCCAAGACAGCCCCACAACATCCATAGACTTGAGAAACTTGGGGCGGACCTCATCCACCCCCGGAGCCTTGCCTCCAAGGAGTTCCTTAACTACCCCAGCAACTTCAGCCAGGGTAATAGACAAGTCCCCTCCTGAGTCCCCAGCCCTGGCTTCCTTTACGGAGGGATTGAGGAGATCTTCAAAGTACTGCTTCCACCAGCTGACGACATCCTCAGTTAAGGTCAGCAGCACACCACCTCCACTGTAAACAGTGTTGGCAGAACACTGCTTCCCCCTCCTGAGCTGCTGGACAGTTCTCCAAAATCCAACCAAAAGTCTTCCTCCATGGCCTCGCCAAACTCCTCCCATGCCATGGTGACTGCCAGAGCTGTGTCCTGCTTGGTCTGTCAGTACCTGCCAGCTGCTTCAGGAGTCCCATGAGCCAACCAGGCCTCATAGAGTTCCTTCTTCAGCTTGATGGCATCCCTTACTTGCAGTGTCCACCACCATGTTTGGGGATTGCCGCTGCAACAGGCGACTATATCTAGACGGTATCTGTCAACCTCTTGCACCAGCTCAGCCTCCTTCCCCACCAGTGAGGTGACATTTCAAGTCTCAAAAACCAGAGTTGGCGTCCGAGGTTTGGGTTGGCCGGGCACTTGGCCCCGGCCACTGCCTAAAACACAATGCACCGGCCCCTTGCGAGTCCCTCCCCCACGCCTGTCTCCAGTGTGGGGCCCCAGTGACCCCATACCAGTCAGGGTAAACATGAGCCTTGATTTTTTTTATCGTCATAAGAGGCCTATGAACCGCCCTTTGTCTGGTCAGTCACCCAGGACCTGTTTGTCATGAGAGACCCTACCAGGGACATATAGTCCCCGACAACATAGCTCCTGGGATCATTCAGCACTCAAACCCCTCCACCACGTTAAGGTGTCGGTTCAAGGAAGGGGTTGGTAGTATATGCTTTTAGTATTTTGTGGGGACAGTCACAAAAGGCTGGTTGATTTAACCAGTGAAAAGTTACAGAATCACAGAAAACTGGGGCACAGATGAGCATCAACTTGTGGCACTATTATATAATTTCAGACATTGTATTAATACTCAATAATTCAGTTTTATGTAGTTATTTTATACATTTCTTCTTGCTCATTTTTACCTAATTATAATTGTGAGGACCTGTTGTCAGCTGGGTTTGGAGACACATTCACCATATCAGGAGGAACTCCTGACATCTGAGAATCTGAGTAGAATCCAAGAGCAAGAACAGATGTGGTATATCAGCTCATTTATAAACATTTCATGTTTGTATGTATTGCTTTAATGACCTGTGATATGATATTCTTGATTTCAGGTACCACAAGTACATTGCTTTTTCACAGGAGAAGAGAGGTAACTTTCAGGTCAGGCTGCCTGTAACATAATAAGTTTGTTTTTATTTTGCATCATATGCCACACATTCAGAAGGATATACAAGGTAAAGAAATTAAATGAATTAGCTTTATCTTTATTGCTTCTTAAAGGATTACTGGCAAGTGCTCACAAGTGACTAACTATATGTTGGTGAAAGAAATTTACTGTGTTTCAATTATTACTTTTAGTTGAACATGGAATGAATATTGATTCTTATTGTAAGTCAGTTATGTCAGATAATGACAATGATTCTTAATGGTTATACCCTTACTTGTTCTACTTCATATACTGTAGCCTGTTAAGGGTGTGAATTTCATTTTGAAATCTTCAGAACTTCTCCACACAAAGATCCTCGCAGGGAACATACCATTGTTTTTGTTGCACCCATTTCTTCACATGGCGGTGTTTGGCATGTGTATTTGCACTACTGCTCACAGTTTTCTGTTTGATGGTGTGTGCATACAAAATGTCTTGTGTGCATCCAGCTTGTTAACATCTGGCAGGTTTAAAATTGAGTCAGTTTAGGAAAAAAGTGAATTTACCTATATATTGGTGATTTTTCAGAAAGCAGAGATGGATGAAAAGGCTGGGCGACAAAGTATGGATGTGTGGCTGGACAAAGCTGAAGTTTGCATCAGTATGGGGCTTTATCAAGCAGCCAGGGAGCTCCTGATAGGGACCCACGCAGTGGCTATGGTGAGTTGAAAGAGAGGAAAATCACAGTGTCAGACTCTAAAACTAAAATAGAATCTGATTCATTATTGCTTACACTGAATTAAAAACCTATTTATTATTATTTTGGCATACCAGACTGAACCATTTTACACAACTCAATTGCTGACTAATATTTTGATAACACTTTCTTTTACAAATTTCTTGGAAACTTTCCTCTATCATGATTGTGTGTGTGGGTGTTTTTTTTTTTTTTTTACATTCTCTCTGTTAAGGAACTTGGAGACCAGAAAGCCGTGGCAAGAAGTTTGCTCAGTCTCTGGCTTATGAAGAGCAGAATTGTGCCCACGCTCTGATCCTGCTGGATAAAGCTCAAGCCCTGGGTGGGAATGAAGACTTCTGGTACCAGCTCACCCTCACCAAAGTCAGGGCTGTTGTAGGCCAGAGACACCAAGGTGCAAATATCAAGGTACAGTATGGAATCATCACCTTCTAACCAAGATTACCTTGTTTTTGTAGTGAACACTTATCCCACCATGTCTTTTTTTTTCTTTCACAGACTAATCAAATTATAAAGCAAGGCTGTCGGGCTCTGCAAATAGTTCTGGAGAAGCATGTAAACAGAGTTCCAGAGCTCACATTCTTGATCATCTCAATAGAGATGAGGTAAACCCACACCTCTGTGGTCAAACCTGCTAAATGTGCGTTGTTTTTTGTTGTTGTTTTTTTTTGTTTCTTTGTTTTTCTGGTTGAGCTGAATTTACTGCTGAAATGTCTTTAAGATTTTTAAATGTATTTTTTAATTTAAGATTTTATATCTGCACTATCCAGTTTGGGTAAAATAATCACCAATAAATATTGACACAATTTTGAGATTTTAGCCTGTAAACAACTTCTTGAAACAACGTGACTAAGCATGTTTTAAATGGGACATACAAGTCCCGGCTGGATTTGTAATAAACTTTCGTATACATATTTCAGTGATTCCAGTGTCTTATCTATATGCATCAACTTCCCTTGACGCCCAGTACTTGATAATAGTAGATGATTATGGTGACTGATTAAAAAGAGTTTGCAACCCTTTTTTAGGCACTAAACAGTCAAATTGCATTTGTTCTTATTTAGTAAACAACTGCACTGAGGTTTTACACCAGTAAAATGGAGGAAAAACTGTTCCACTGAACACCATACAGTATTTTAAGACATTCCTGTTCAGCGGCACAAAATATGGGAGTGGAAAATCATTCATGTAGTCAGTGCACCTTATTTATTACTGCAGATTGACCACAGTGGTAGACAATATGGCATTTGAAATTTAAGACCAGGCGTAAAATGAGTAGCACAGTTTTATAGGACACACATTGAGGGTGAGGCTCTATAGTCATGTAATTACTGCTAAACTGAAAAAAATGTGTTGATGCTAAATTCTTTGCTCTGTCGGTAATTTGTAACTGGCTCAGTAAATATCCCAGTTATGTCTTTTAATGTACCACGAATAGACTTAAACAGATATTTTACTCAAATAAATCTCAACTGGATAAAACATTAGCTTCAACAAATGGAACCTGCTTTCAGTATGTAAGTGTTGTATACATGTATACATTTGAAACATCCATTAAATCTTATTTTAAAAGTTAAACAGTCACATACAGATAATTTGGGACTTCAGTGGGCAGTCATGTATTCTGTGTACAGTGTGATCTAATGCACTAAGTTTTGCTGTGTTTCAGAGGTGCCATGGAATGTATATGTGCCACCTGTGATGAGGAACCTAGAGAAACACTCTGCACTGAGTTTGTCCAGAGGCTAATGGCTGCCTGTGATACACTCAGAGAGTGTGCCAGTGGTTTCACTAATCTCAGCTACAAAGAACAGGCAGCAGAGGCACATGCAGAATATGCACATGCTCTGAGGTTAGTCAGTCAGGAATTAATTCTAACTGAACATGAACTATGCAGTAGTTAACACCATACTACATTATGCTCCATTTGCAAATACTATTTTAATCTGCTTGGATTCCTGTTGACAGGTTTAAATCTGACACATAAAGGTTAAACCTAAGAATGTTTTCATACTACATACTATAACACCTGCACCAGACAAACACACAGTGTGTTCTCACATACTCTGACCCAGGCTCATTTGCTGTCTAGGGCACGTGAGCATACTGTGTTCTCTGTCTTGATCAACCTTGTCCCACATTATTCATCAACAGAACTTTAGCCAAGCATGCAACTGATAGAGACAAGAAACAGCGTTTCCTGCTAAATGGCCTCTCCCACATCCAGCTAGCTGTCACAGCGCAGGAACATGTGGTTCAGAATGCTCAGAGCCTGCTGCCCTCACAGGTAAGTGTAAATAAAGTGTGCATGTGTTTCTTGGAAATTCATCTTTCATTGTGCTGATGCCAAAAATGTTAGCAGGCAATATCATCGCTCATGTGTCTCAGATAAACACTGTCTTCTATTATACACACTTTATTCATCCACAGCCACTCTATTTAACTTTCTTTTAACAATATCACTAGCGTGGTGTAGAACAAAATTATCTATGTAGTAATACTGCTTGCAAACCAATGATGATAAGATGATGTTATGGGGTAGGACTAGATAAGTCTAACTTCTTCCTACTCCATTCAAGCATGTACTAGGTATAAGCAAATTGATAATATATTTGTGGATATGTGTGGAATTATGTGTGTTGACATATTGACTGTTGTTACATGTTTGAAAGAATAAATCAAATCAATCCAAGGCTCTGGGAGCCATGTTATGACTCAATTATCATGAATTAGTGCATAAAACAAAGAGTGTGACCTTCTAAGAGAAAAGTGTTATGAATTTGGACACACAGAGACCTATTTGGTTCATTTTACGCCATTAGAACAGCTTCGCGTATGCGAACACGCACATAAATTCGCACGCACACACACACACACACACACACACACACACAGAGGAGTACACTGGATCAATATAACTTCAAAACAGATACACATTTTATCAAATCCATTCATTATTAGCAAGTCACCCTTGCAAAAAACAGTGGAAAACGTGCGTTTTGCTTTCGTTTTGGCTGCGGGCTTCGAAAATGGAATCATGTCACCATCTGATGGACAACTATCAGAATTACAAGTTGGGACCAAGTCCTTCAAAATGCATCAGGAACACTGCATTGCTTTATATATAAAATAAATATGGCATCAAAAATAGCATTTTAATGGGTTTTAATGGGACATAATTTGTTCAGAGCTAGGGATTTGGATGGAACTTTTATTCTTAGCCATTTTAGGCCAATTTAAGGAAGCGAGACCTCAATTTTAAATAAAAAACTTATTAAAGCTTAATTTTCTGAACATTCTGCCATAGCATTTTAATAATAATTTCTCTCCTCCAGCCTCTTCTGCCGTTTTCTCTGCCTCCTCTGTTTCTTCTGTTTCTTGGTTCTCTCTGGGACCCGTATTTACAGCTTCGCTGACACTTAACAGCACACTGCATCATTCCAACTTAATTGACCATCAGGATATAATTAGGTGATGGCAGATTTGTCTGATTTGGCTCGCTGCACACTGTATGGGTTGAAACATGAGCGGAGTGGGTGCTCCTACGCGTGAACACACGTGTAAATTCAGAAACCCGCAGCCAGGCATAGACTTCCTACATATTACATCAATAATGATACACACTTTATCGCTTTCATGCTTAGGAGCACCCACTCCGCTCATGTTTCAAGCCCAGCCGAGCGTGGTCGAGCAGAGACGATCCTGCATCAGCGGCCATGTTATGACTCAATTATCATGAATTGGTGCATAAAACAAAGAGTGTGACCTTCTAAGAGAAAAGTGTTATGAATTTGGACACACACAGACCTATTTGGTTCATTTTATGCCGTTAAAACAGCTTCGCACACACACACACACACACACACACACACACACAGAGGAGTACACTAGATCAATATAACTTCAAAACAGATACACATTTTATCAAATCCATTCATTATTAGCAAGTCACCCTTGCAAAAAACAGTGGAAAATGTGCATTTTGGTTTCGTTTTGGCTGCAGGCTTCGAAAATGAAATCATGTCACCATCTGCTGAATGACTATCAGAATTACATGTTGGGACCAAGTACTTCAAAATGCAATTGGAACAGAGTGCAGTGCATTACTTTATATATAGGATACATACGGCATCAAAAATAGCATTTTAATGGGAGAAAGTTTGTCCAGAGGTAAGGCTATGGATGGATTTTTTTGCCGTTTTAGGCCAATTTAAGGAAGTGAGACCTCAGCTTTAATTTTTTTTTTTTTTAAATATCATTTGGAAAATTTGAGCTACATTTATTCAACACAGCCAAATTGGCTTCAAAATAAAAACGTAAGAAGGACAAGAGCAACATGAGAGTATAGTAGCAACTCACTGCTTCTTTTTCCATTATTCCTTGAGATATTTAAAACTGATAAGCTGTCGACAATGCCAAAATGGTCCATTGTCCTGTTTTGTAAACATATTTGTTCCCATCAGCTGTAACCTTGGAGAAAGGCTTGTTTGAGCTGTGTTCAATCCAATCACTGAAACCATATTTGACTTGTTTGATTGATTGACATTTTGAGTTTGGAATTCACTTATAACCAATAAGTTACAAAGTAGTCTCAAAGCGTTCAGATATTCATCAGTTCATAGGAAAATAATCAGAGTGGCTGTTCACCAGCTGAAGCTCAGTAAAAATGGTGTGATGCAGCAAGAAAATTACTCTAAGCTTTGAAGAACATCTACTGCAGAATAGTTTCAGAGCCCAGACCCTAACCCAACAGAGATGCTGTGGAATGACCTCAGAGTTGTTCATACCAGACATCCTGAGCAAAAGCAGTTCTATAAGAAGACTGGCCCAAAATTCCTCCTCAACATTGTGCAGGTTTGATCCACAGCTCATGGAAACAGTTGTTTGAACTTACTGCTTCCAAAAGACGTTTAACCATTTATTAAACACTTTTTCCACCAGCACTGTGAATGTTTATTGTGTGTTCACTAAAAACATGAAATATTATAATTGCTTGTATGTTGTTAGCTCAGTTGTTTGTACTTGTTACTTAGATGAAGATCAGATCACATTTTATGACCAATTACAGCAGAAGATATTGTTATATATATATACAGTATATTATACTATACTGCTTTGTCCCACTGTGTGTCCGTCTTGTATCAGTTTTATATATTTTTATACAGTTGAGCTTGTCTTTGATTAGATGTTTTATTTATTTTGTCACTACATAACAATAAAGATGATTTTTTTTCCCAGGGTGCCACATGGCTCTGCTGTTTGACCGGGTTTAGAACAGTGCCAGCATTCTTTGCCAATCAAAACTTGACCTGCACAAGCGGTAACAGAACAACTTTGCTTATTTTTTCAAATACTGTAAATTTGGACATATGATTTCCCTTTTACCTTCTTTGTGTTTTACCAGATTCCCCATACAGTAGTGACGTTTCAAGTTTTTGGCAGTAATTCAACTTTTGTTTGATAGACATTTACAAAGTTTCCCTCATTCTGTCTTTAGTAATCTCATTATTTCTCTCTCTCCGCTCCAGTGCAGGCCATTTTGCCCTGGAGAAACCCCTGGACACTGCTTTGCTGTTAAGTGTGGGTGGTGTTGGCTGTATTGTCCTTAATCAGTGGTACAGCAGCCTTAAGCAGAACACATACAATATGGCCATGATTCTAGACAGTAGGTTTTTCATGCACAATAATGTCTTTGCTACATTTATCATTACTCTCTGTCAACCTAATTGTACTTTGGTGTTTTTAAACTTTTACTTAATGCCAGTGGGCATTATTAGCAGGTAAAGTAATACAGTGTCTGGGTGTTGCAGACCTACTGAGGGTCAGACAGACCTCTGGTCAGGCCATTCATGCCTTGAGAAAATGGGACAGCTCAGAGATGCCACTTGACAAAGGTAGTGGATCATATGATACTGCATATCATACTTTTTACCCAGTTTATCAGTTGCATTTCTGTTTCCTGTAATACATTCAGTACATCACACACCAACACATCTCTCTTTATCTTGGGGGGTTTGAGGTTTTTTGCAAGAGAATGATTAAATGTCAAGCCGAATCAGTCAAATTATGAATCCAACAAGGGTGGATTTCAGTATAAGCCTCAGATATAATCATTGCTTTCTCTGGGTGTCTTCTGCAGATCAGCTGCTCCTCATTGACTCAAGGGAAGACAACGTTCACCACAAAGTGACTCATTCCAACTTCAGTTGTATTCTTTATGGACTCCCAAACATGATTGTCACATGATATACTATACACCCACAATATTTCTCACTTATATGTTACAGTTCAAGATGATTACAGATATACATGTCAGCAAGCTTTGAAAATATTACTGTGTGTAAAGAAATAAAGCTACTGTAGTATGGGGGGCAGGGTTAAACAATTAGTGCTGATTTAGTCATGTGTTGACATTATTTAGTACAATTCTGTTATCTTGACATTTCAATAAACTCTGAATTTAATAATTTCAAAGCTTGACTCCACATTTGATGAGGGTGCATGCATTAGAGCTCTCTCTAGATGAAAGAAGATGGATTAATCCTTTCATTGAAGTGAGGCCTTAATTAAATGCAACAATTTTTACTAATTTAACTATAGAATGACAGAGAAACTTTTAACCCTAAAATTGTAGTAAATACATTTTTAGATTGTGATTGATATGGGAAATATATTTGTTTGCTCTGTTGCAAAGTTAGATCATGAAATCATTACCATTAGTAAAGCTAACTGCCAGCAGCTGTTCACCTTAGTTCAGCACATGTGCTTCATAATGTTCCATACACCTTTTGTCCTCAGAATATGTCATTGCCATGTTTATTCTGCTGACCCCCAGTGGCAAAAACAGGTATTCTCACTTTCTTATGTTAATGAAATTCAAGTTGAAAATGACTAAACTGAATGTGTTTAAAACAGAATTCAGACTCATCAGCACCAGAGTCATGACAGTAGGCTTATCCTTAGTCAAATTAGAAGTCATCTTCTAAGCAACCAAAGACAGTGAAAGCACTGGGATGGTAGGGGAGCACAGCTGTGCACACTGAAATGTCAGCAAGCAGCAGATAAATGGTATTTCAACTTTTCAACTGATACAAGATTGCTGCTGACAGAAACAGATAACCAGTGTATTCAGTGGGTGATAATTATGAGCCAGAGCCGTAATGTGCAGAGAAGTCAGAGATTTTCTTTAAGCTTCAACTTTATTAACTTATCCAGCTTATCAACTTTAAATGTTGCAGCTGGTAATGCATCAGTAATTCTAATAAAATTATGATTATACAGGAATGTCAAATGTGCCATTCTGAATAATGAGTACTTTTACTTTTAGTACTTTAAGTATGTTTTGATGCTAATACTTTTGTACTTTTACTTAAGTCACATTCTGAATGCAGGACCTTTACTTGTACTAGAGCATTTTTTACACTGTGGTATTGCTACTTTTCTTTAAGTAAAGGATCTGAGGACTTCATCCACCACTGGAAACAGGCATGCTAAAATTTAATTAATAATTTACTGATAAAATGCCTTTCATCTGGTTTGAGCTGATATTCATGGTGGATCCTTAGAACAGAAAAGCAGAAAAGACAGGATTTAATTAACATCTGCAGCAAAGAGGACAAAAAAATCTGACTCCAGTGGCACAACGTTACTCAGTCATGAAAGCTACATGTGACTATGTTTGCATGTGTGTGCATGACTGGATAAGTGAATGATGTCAAATGATGGTGGCGATAACAAAATAAATCCTGATATACGTTTTGCTTCAACTCTTCACCTGCAATGCTCCATCATGAAATCATATGAAGGAGAAATCACTCCTCAGAGATCTTAAATTTCTTAAATGCACAAACAAACATATACTGTATAAAACCCAAACAATGTCTTTGTTTTGAGTGCTAAGCCTCAGAATATGTGTGTCTTTTTTCTGTAAAGCTTATGTAAGCTTCTCATTTGTTCTATAACACAGGTCAGTGTAATACTGACCTATTTCATAAATCATAAAATTAAAATAGAACACTGAAGGTGGGTTTGTTGAATTAAACTGTTGTTCAAAAAGTGAATTTGAAAGTTAAAAACCTTCAAACTTGACACTGTATAAACAAATCCATATATAATGTCTGTGTAACTACAAAATATAAACATGTCAGTTTCTGAATGTCTTGCAGAAATTCAGTAAACTCCATCCAGTGATTATACATACATTCCTAAACACACTCCTTTCTTTTCAGAAATTCCAATCTGCTCTTAAACTTTGGATTTCACACACTGTTTTCACAGTGGAAAGATCAGAGACTGATTTATCAAAATTTTAATATTTCGATTACTTTGTAATATACAGTGGGTACGGAAAGTATTCAGACCCCCTTAAATTTTCCCTCTTTGTTATATTGCAGCCATATGCTAAAATCATTTAAGTTCATTTTTTTCCTCATTAATGTACACACAGC
>NW_018128166.1:626752-627135 GCF_001952655.1 Monopterus albus
CCACAGCATTTAAAACCTAGCTCTAAGTGTGGTTATTATTATTATTATTATTATTAGTAGTAGTAGTTGTAGTAGTAGTAGTAGTAGTATTATTCCATTATTCACAAGTAACAATCTACTTTCTTTTTATCAGACAAATTTAAGGTTTTGTTACCTTGACATGTTTCGACTGTCATGTTTGTTGTTGGCGTGGTCAGCCAAACAGACCTGTCAGGTCTATCCACGCCCAGAACAGCTGATACTGACGCATCTGTTCTGGGGAAGACAGCAGATATATTGAAAACATGTCAAGGTAACAAAACCTTACATTCATCTAATAAGAAGAAAGTAAAAGGTTTCTTTTTTACTTTGATGGACGTATTTTCAGTGTGCGGTTATTTTAA
>NW_018128166.1:651331-655234 GCF_001952655.1 Monopterus albus
AATACTGTACTTCTGTATATAGTTGTCAGCCATTCCTGCACTTGATTCAAATTGACATCACACGAAATGATGCATGCATGTAATCCAGCACAATTTTATGTCACAGCTGTGAAGAAACTCAGTATATTTGTCACCACTGTTAAATTACAACTGGGTTACCATGGTGACTACAGGTTTTGCTACAGGCTTTGCTTTGCTTTTGTCAAAAAACATACTGAGTAAATCAACCATGTATGTAATGTGAAAGATATTTTGTGGCTTACTACTGTAAGAACATGTGTACATGTGTGTATTAGAAGTCAGGAGTTTACAGTAATGAGCACACACCTCAGCACTAATGAAGCAGATTTCAGCTAAAAGCCGCAGCAAGTCCCTCACATTGGTTTGGCTTTCATTGCAGCTGTGAAGACAATCAGTATAGCTCTCCTCCTCTGGGCATCTACATTCTGTAGAGAGGTGACAAATCTGTGATGTGAATTCTCTCAATGACAACAATCCTTGCCAAGTCAACACTGTTACAACTAATACACTACCACCTATTTCCTACCCACCTGTGTCTTTTCATTAGCAATACTTGGCCAAATTAAACCTCAAGTAAATCTGATTTGTTATATTACAGTATTAATCTTATTTCCACTTGAACAATAAGTTAAGATAACTTTATAATCCTGCAACGACAACAGAGTAGTTCTACAAACTAAATAATACAACTTACACAGTTATACAGTATATGGTATCTAAACCTGTGATTTCTCTTTAAATCATTCTAATAATGTAATACCCTGTCCCTCAGATTTTTTGTTATTTTACCATCAGTCTTAGGATCATTAAACATCTTACGGTCACTCTTGAAATTCTTCCATCTCCCATCATCATAAAGCAAACAAAAGCGACATGCAGCTCGGCACACATCCCATACTTCTTGTTTCCTGGCTGTCTTTGCCAGTGTTGCCCACAAATTCACCCTGGAAAAACAAAGAAATAAACAAAACTCAAGAGATTATTCATTTTTTAAAAGTGGAGGTCAGGATAAGGGCACAAAAGATGCTTGTACAAAAGTCAATGAATAATAAACATTCCCTCCAGGACTCTTTGAGCCCCAGTGACTCTATTCTTTTCTGACCGTTTAAGCCTGCCTCTTCTGATGTGCACTTTTTAACTCAGATGGGGGAATTCAGCTATGTGCTCTGAATAATGAGATGTAACAAATGGTTGCAGACTCCTATAGTCACACAACAACTTCAACTGCAGATAAGATCAATAGATCAAACATTCTTTAATATCTAATGTTGACTAAAAGCAATACTGTAAGTAATAAATTGAACAAGACATAAAAGCTGGATTATATTGGATGCTTTACAACAGGGTTTCTGAGAAGCCTGAGAGCAAGACAGAAAAAAGGCTTTCACTTCTATTCATAGACTTACATACATAGTCACAATTAATACAAATGTCCACACATGCGCACACCCACCTCTCAGTGTTGACAGGGTCATCTCCTTGTCTGGCCAGATGTCCATCCACCTTCTGCACAGATGTAGAATGATGTTGAGCCTTAGCAGAGAGCTGAGATACTGGTCCAGATCCGAGATTGTCTAAGGAAACTAGACAGATGTTGAAGTACTAAATACACAAGTCAAACCTTATTAATAATGGTAAAAAATATTTGCATAAATAATTAACCAGTACCATTTTCTGGATAATACACATAACAAAAGGTCTAGCCATTAATTTGCACAACTTCTTAAGTCTCATCGATTGTAGAACATTTAATAAATGGATATATACAGTATGCCTAGTGAGAATGATATACTTTGAGGCAGTTACATCATCATTATTATTATTATTATTAGTAGTAGTAGTAGTAGTAATATACTATTTCCTTGCAAGCAAAAGGAAACAGCTAAGGGGATACAAGAGAAAATGGCCAATTTCCTACACAGTGAACTTTAAATCAGTGATGTTACTGACTACTCTGTATCAGATTAGACATGCGGGATTAAACAGAATACAAAGAAGCATATTCCAGACTAGAGCATTCTAGTTTTTGACTGACTTATAAACAGAGGTCTGTGATTTTGACTGGAGAAGCAAAAATCTCGAGTGCCTGCGTGCTCACTCTGACAATTAAATTACATGCACACGCTATAATGCACATGGCTCACATTATTGAATGTCTGAGAAACAACACAAAATTGTGGCAGCATTACATGCTGCAGTTAATTAGTTCCTCTGGTCTTAAGTGTTACAGAGTGTTGGCTTTGAAGAACTCAATGATTAAGTGACATCTAGCAGATGCTTGAGGTTTCTAGACAAAAATGAGAACTGCCAACCCTGGACAACCCTTTTAACCCATGCTTGTGATAGAAACCCTTTGACTAGCTGTCAGAGGCGAGTTTTTCCCTGGGTCATTAGGACTGAATGTTTGATGATGTAGACCAAGGAGCCCGGAATGAGTCCGAGATCAAACTTGCTCCCTAGGCTCAGACTCTTCTCAGTCCAAGATCAAACTTGCTCCCTAGGCTCAGACCCTTCTGCTCCTTGATCTACTGCAACCAGTTGATGGAGATTCTCTGTGACCTATAATGGATGGACCTTTATGAATCTCTGAGATTGCTACTAATACTTTCTGTCTGGACTTGAAGACAAGGAACAAATTTACATAAATGACATAACATGCCAATATTGCTGTGTGACACTGAATCAATTTTCAGCCATGATCTGTGAGCTCATTACACAATCAGCCCAGAGGGCTGCCTGGAATGTGTATTCTGTGAGTGAAGAAGAGCCCGGTCACCTAACATCTAAGATAAGTGTTCCAATAAAATTACCAACCTGAAGCCATTTTTCAGTAAAAAGAATGGTAAATGGTCTTATAATTGTATAGCACTTTTCAGCAGACTCAAAGCGCTTTTACACTACTTGGCCATTCACCCATTCACACTCCCAAACACTCAGACATTCACACACCGGTGACATCTCCGGGAGCAGCCGGGGGTTCAGTGTCTTGCTCAAGGACACTTCGACATGTTGACTGGACAAGCCAGGAATCGAACCGCTAATTCTCCAGCACCATCTGGAAATCATTAGGGGCCAAAAGAAGACCCACAGCTCCAAAATGGGACAACTTTCTGTTTTAGTTTGGTGCTACATGTCCCTGGCCTGAGAAAGAGAGAGAAGGATTGGATGTCAGAATTAACCTGTAGCCACGAAGTTAACACTCGTCTAAGCAGCGAGACTTTAATTTGTTCCACAAAGCCCAGGAAAATACATTTTAATATTACCTAATCAGGCATACTAATTACACTTATTCTTGTTCTATTATACCTGAACACAGCATGTAAGGTAACAGTGTTGTCTTCTGACTTCAACACCCATAAATCATGCAACAACTCAGTTTTGTGGGATAGGGTCCTCCTCTTCTTTACTGCATCTACAGTATGTGCACTCTCTGTTGATACTGTAAATGAACATTTTTTGCCTTGTGCAACTTTAAAGAACACCATGGAATGTTGGACTATTTAATGCAGAAATACTGAAAACCTGCTGCATAAGCATAGCAGCCTTATCCTCCCTCCGGGAGGGTGCTTGGTACAGGGACCCTCTGAGATGCAGTAGGTGAAAAGACGATAACAGGCGTTCTTGTTGTGTCCCATTATCCAGCAGCATGGCTTTCTGAAGATGAGTCAAAGCTGCCTCAAGGCACCCCTCCTCCTCTTCAATCACTGCCAGCTCTGAGTGGACCTGACAATGCATTACCAGCCACATGCTGTAAAAATAAGACACATATGACACCTCAAGCACTTAACATATAATGAAAGTACATTCATCTATAAAATTCTAAGTGTTGACTACAGAAACCTGACAAAAATGTTGTGTCTTACTTGGATCTTAAGTATAAGA
>NW_018128167.1:0-2358 GCF_001952655.1 Monopterus albus
TGCTATACCAGAAGAGGAAAGAGCGACAGAGGTTAAAGATCTTGACCTGGATCAAGACACTCTCTCTATTGAAAGAGCTTTAGGAGCTCGCTGGTGCATCGAGTCTGACAGCTTCAGATTTAAAATCATTTTGCCTGACAAAGCACCTACCAGGAGAAACATTCTGTCCCTTGTGAGCTCTATCTGTGACCCACTGGGTATCTTGGCACCAGTGGTGCTGTCCGCCAAGAAAATCTTGCAAGAGCTCTGCAGACTGAAGACAGGCTGGGATGTATTGTTACCTGACGAGCTAGCTCATAAATGGTCCACTTGGAAGACTGCGCTACAACAGCTGGAGAACTTAAGTGTCCCTAGGTGCCTTAAGCCCGCAGGTTTTGGTAAAGCAGTATTTAACCAACTGCATCACTTTGCTGATGCCAGTGCAGAAGGTTATGGGACCGTCAGCTATTTGCTACAGAAGAACAGCAACAACGAGATGCACTGTGCCTTTATTTTAGGGAAGGCTAGAGTAGCTCCACTTAAACCCATGACTATTCCTCGCATGGAGCTTACTGCAGCCACTATGGCCGCTCGCATGGACCAGACGTTGAGATCGGAACTGCAGCTACAACTGCAACAGTCCGTATTCTGGACAGACAGCACAACAGTACAGAAGTACATCGGGAATACAACCAGCAGATTCCGCACCTTTGTTGCCAATCGTGTGGAGACCATTTTGAAGATCTCCGAACCTCATCAACGGAGGTATGTTAACACCACTCTAAATCCTGCGGATTATGCTACAAGGGGTCTGAATGCAGCGAACTTCACACGGAGCCATACTTGGTTACAGGGGCCGGAGTTTCTCACCAAACCCATAGAAGAATGGCCCAAGAACCCAGGACACACTGCAGTCATAACCACAGAGGACCCTGAAGTAAAGAAGGCTGTGGTTTGTGCTATTGTGGCTGAGGATCGAAGTGATATTGTACTGAAGGTAATACAGTACTTCTCTTCATGGATTTGTTTGAAAAGAGCTATTGCTTGGATGCTGAAAGTTAAATGCACCCTGCAAAGCTTGTATCAAAAAAGGAAAGAGTTGACCTATCGCCTTGCAACACCTGAAGTTGACAAAGAGATGAGGAACTACAAGGCAGTTCTTTGGAGGAAAAATGGTTCCAGACTCACGGTGGAGAACTTGAATGCAGCAGAGCAAGAGCTCATCCGATATTGTCAAGGAAAGACCTTTGGCAAAGAGATCGCAATGCTTCAAAGGGGTCAATATGTGAAGAAAAGCAGTAGTCTTTACAAGCTTAATCCAGTTCTCCACGACGGCATCATCAGAGTAGGAGGAAGGCTCAGCAGAGCTATTATGCCTGAAGAGTCAAAGCAATGAGAACCTGGGTCACAGTGGTCGCAATCATGTGCTGTCAAAGTTACAGCCCAAGTACTGGATCCCTGGTGCAACTTCAGCTATAAGGAGAATCCTTTCCAAGTGTCTATTGTGTCGGCGTGCTCATGGACCACCAGGGCAACAACAAATGGCTAACCTGCCTCAAGACAGAGTTTTGCCTGACGAACCTCCGTTCACAAACACCGGAGTGGACTACTTTGGCCCATTCGAAGTGAGACGTGGAAGAGGTTCAGTGAAAAAATACGGTGTGATTTTTACATGCCTTACCATCTGTGCAGTACACTTGGAATTAGCGTCTTCACTGGATACAGACTCCTTCATAGCTGCTCTTCGTCGCTTTATTGCTAGAAGAGGTCAGGTGCAAAACCTATGTTCAGACACACCTATGTTTAACACACAGCCCTTACAGAAGCTGTCCTGGGTAATAACCTATTAAGCTACAGAGTAACTTTGCCCCACTTAATTCTAATATGAATCAAAGTGAAGTCTGTGAATGTATTATCTTGTTGTCCTGAAAGCAACACATTGCTGTGTGTGATCTAGTTTTCAAGCAGTGACTAAGAAAACAGTCCGGACCTGAACCCAATAGAACATCTCTGGAGAGACCTGAAAATGGCCGTGCACCAACATTCCCCGTCCAACCTGGTTGACCTTGAACACTTCTGCCATGAAGAATGGAAGAAACACCCAGAAGAAAGGTGCTGAGCTTGCTGCTTCATTCTCACTGTCGATCCTTTGAGGAACTACTCACACACACGACAACCTGTTTAAATAACCAGAGATCTTTGATTTGCTAAAGGTAACATTTCATTTTCCAGGTCAGGCGGGCTCGTGTCTGCGTGTCTTTTCCACCATGCCGTTCTTCTTCCTGTAATACAAGAGCCTGCTCTTACGCCAGTCGTAACGATAAATCCTATTGGCTGTTAACGATGGTGGCAATGTCCAGTATGCCTCTGGACCCTCCA
>NW_018128167.1:2411-2682 GCF_001952655.1 Monopterus albus
GCCAGCCCTCCGGGTGGCCAGCCTGCCCCCCCAACTAGAGGAGCCTCTGGACTGGATACTCCTTCCTCATGGTGCGTACTGCAGTACTACTACCACTAATGGTAGCACTAGCACTATGTTACAGTACCGATGCAACTACTGCTATTGCACATACCGCTACTGCTAATACATCCATCCATTTTCTTCCGCTTATCCGGGCCCGGGTCGCGGGGGCAGCAGTCTAAGTAAAGATGCCCAGACCTCCCTCTCTCCAGACACTTCCACCAGCACC
>NW_018128167.1:4297-15170 GCF_001952655.1 Monopterus albus
GATATCTCCAACCTCCCCCGGGATCTGGTCAAAGCTCTGCCGGAGGCGGGAGTTGAAGATCTCTCTGACAGGGGATTCTGCTAAACGTTCCCAACAGACCCTCACAATACGTTTGGGCCTGCCGAGTCTGTCCAGCTTCCTCCCCCGCCATCGGATCCAGCTCACCACCAGGTGGTGATCAGTTGACAGCTCCGCCCCTCTCTTCACCCGAGTGTCCAAGACATACGGCCGGAGGTCAGATGAAACAACCACAAAGTCGATCATCGACCTCCGGCCTAGGGTGTCCTGGTGCCATGTGCACTGATTTTCTTAGACTGGGTAAAATATATTAAAAAGAAAAAAACAGTATCAGAAAATATATATCTGAAAAAGGTACTGACATATCTTAAAACATTTAGCAGAATATATTTATAAAACTAAATTATCTGTAAAATATAAAGTTTTAGTAAACATCAGTAAAACATCTGAGGAGTCTTCCCCAGTATCACCTGTGCCACCGCATCCAGCTGCTGGAATTGTCTCTAATGTACAAGCTGCTAGAACAACCTCAGCCTCGAATATTACCAAGTTACAAACATGCCGAAGTTCAGATTCTCCCACAAATGGCAGCATCGCTGTGTCTGATTTAAAGCCCCAAGTCAAATGACAGATGTATGGCGCAAATAAAAGCACAGCAGTAAGAGATTGGATGTTTTATTGTCCTTTAAAGATGATCCTGTACACAAAGATTCATACAGCCACATTTACAAGACAGAGGAACTAAAGTGTCTCCACTGTGAACCTCAGCAGAAAAATCATGGTTTGATGAGGGAGAGCTCAAACATCTGACTGTCCTTAAACACACCAGTGAGATATTTCCAACCCTGCATATAAACTAAACCTAGAACAAAACTTTGATTTTTATAGACATGAAGTGAACCAGTGAGAACTGATGAATGGCTTGGAAAATTATCAGCAGCAATTTAAATTTCACAATGCTTCTAGTTTAGGACCCAAAACATGCAGAAGAATTAAATGTGAAGAAATGCAACACAACGCAGTGAATCATGAGCAGATGTTTGTCTCTGAGTTTGTAGTTCTGTCCCTCCTGTGTTGACAGACTGATTCTCTCCTCTCATCCCCAGGGATTCTGGAGGAAATGTTCAAGATCGTTCTGCCACTAAAACAAAGATCAGTGAATCTCACATGTGTATAACGAACCTCACCACAGAGCTCAATCTGTAATCACTGCTGCAAACACAATCAGCCTGGAGCCAGACAGGCTTCGATCTTTGTCTAGTACCTTTGACTAAAACGTTTGTCTTTTATCACATGCATCAACAAAAATGCATCTCCAGATTTTGTTATGAAGTCCTGGGACGATAAACACAACTGTGGAACCTGAAGCCTCAGAAATCCTCCCAACAGATCCTGAATTTCATTTTGAGTCCAGCTGCTGGTTCTCAGACCAGACTCCGGTTCACTGATTCAGAATGCAGACAAACTAAAGGTCCCGATGATGTGAACTGTTTGCTTCAGCCTGGTCTGGTCCTGGGACTTTGTCACCTCTGTGAAGTGCCAGAGTTCAGAAGTCGTGCAGAGAAATGTGGCGACAACTCGATGCTACAGACCAGGTCCTGTCTGAAAACGTGCCAACATGAAATGTCATCCTGTTAAATGTGTGAAAATCTACATGAAGACTGGAACAAAGCCACAATGTGAGTCTGAATGAAGGCCTGGTCAGAGCAGTGTCAAAAACAAGATGAATCTTGGAGTAAGTTCGGTTCATTGCTGCACACAGAGGATCTGACCAGACCGGTGAACAGATATTTGAATGAAAATGGATGATTTCATATCACAACACTGTGAATTTCCACCGAACAGATCTGAGAATCCCAGGTGAAAAGCTTGACTTCAGATCAGCTCGACAAAGAGACCTGGATGGAGATGTGTCTGTGTGCTGTTGACGCTCTTGATGCCTCTGTGATCACGCTGTGCCACCACTCATTCATCTCCGTCCGCTCCTGAAGGTGTTGCCAGCCGCGAAGAGCTGATTCTTCATCCCAGTTCTCGCTCTCTTCTCGTCTTCTCGGCTGTCTTCCCCTCAGCAGTGAGGCGCTGATTATTTTTATCCGGATCCCACTATGTAAAAACGTAAATGTTGTGGACATGAAATCAAAGAGTCAAAATGACTGAAGGTGAATCTCCTGTTCGTCTCCAAGTCTCTGCTGGGCTCATTTCACACCATTCCTCTTCTTTGTCTTAAGCATTGTCTCGGTTCCTTTACAGCAGCAGCTTGATTAAATCATAAGCTCCACCACTGGAGGCTGTTGTATCTCAGCCACAGTTTCATTTCCAGCCAGGAGCTTCGCTGCAACCCCAGCTCCTCAGAGGATGTCCTCGGGGTTTTCCTGGATGGGGGCTCGGGTTTTAGGCCGGCGCGGTCGCTGCATGGTGAAGCAGGACGAGGCAGTGAGGGCGATGCGGCTCAGGCCCATGTTCAGACAGTGGACCTCGGAAGTGACTGGCACCTCAGCGAAGAGGGCACGGTCCCGGGACAACCGGACCGAGCCGCCGTCATCGCTGCTCTCGATGTCTTTGACGATGTTGAGGATCTCTTGACGCTCTGCCTGCCGAGTCATCCCCCGGATGTTCAAGATGGCCGACACGTGCTTCTTCCTGAACACGGGAACAGAGAAGGAGGAACAGGAGGTGTCACTCCATGTGTTTTCAGTGAACCCAAATGGACACAATGAGAAACTAAACAGCAATTTGGAAATGAAAGCCTTTTGAAAAGAGTCAAACAGTTGTGTGTGCTGAAATAATGAAAAACAAAATTTGTCTCCTGAACCCAGTGAAATCACAAACCAGAGACCGAGGAGGCAAAAGCGAAGACAGTGATGGTGGTGTTCAGCTCAGAACAGAACCTAGAAACACTGCTGCCCCCACTGTTACCTCCATCACCTGATGCCATGGCCTCTGACCTGTATTACTATTTTATTTATCCTTTATTTAACCAAGTGAGCCTCACTAAGATTGACATCTCTTTTTCAAGAGTGGTCTGCCCAAGAGGGCAGCCACTGATTGAGCAATAAAATATTACAACAGTAGACACAAAATAGTACAAACATATACAGCCATACAGAGATGGCCATTTAACCGCAGTATACAAAGTACAGTGATGTACAAGAGTTCCATAACCAGTAAAGGGTTTTCCATAAAGGGTAAAGCACAATGACATAGATTATCCACTTTCTTAAGGTACAGTCTTTGTTTGATGCATTCATAAAAAGCAGATCACCATAATCCAATACAGGTAAAAAAGTTTCCAAAATCATATATTTCCTTGCCCGAACAGAGAACGTTTTAGTTTAGAAGAAAGGTTTTCCATGTGTGGTTTGAATGACAGGTTCTGATCAATAACAATACCCAAATGCTTACATGCATATGTTGTGACCATTTCTATTTGAACCCCTTGTGCATTTGAGATGTTAGGAAAATTAGATGTTAACTAAATGATACCGGACAACACCAAAGGCTGACAATTCAAATGTCTACTGTCGAGAGGGATGAACAACAGATAATTGTATCATCTGCATAAAAATGACAGCATTTGATAAATTATCACAAATATCATTTATATATATGGCAAACAGCAGTGGACCAGTTTGAACTCCCAGTGAGTCAGTGGGACATTTGCCGAGCTTGTTTATAAGGGACCATTCACACTCTGACTCTTGGTGTGTGTCCCTGAACGCACCACGAGAAGAAGACAAGGTGGGGGTGTCTGTGATGCTCGTACCTGACGTCCGGAAACTCCCTGACTAGAACTCCCACCTCCATCTGGATGGAGGGGACATCCTCCAGCAGGATGATCTCTGAGATGTGGGGCAGGGCGCTGTCCACCCAGCTGGACAGAGACTCCTGACACATACCGGAAACACACCATTAGACAGGATCAGGAGTCAGTCACCTACCAACCTCGGGAGGCCGTTTCTAAATATGTTGCATAATCAAACTATTAATCAAAGTAAAAGTGTGTCGATCATATTTCTGCTTTTCATATCTTCTGTGCAGTTAGTTTTCCAACAAAGAGCAGCGTGAGCAGGGACAGTGAGAGGAAAATAAGCTGGAGGTGTGCTGGACACTGACCAGGTCTTTGAAGAGCACTTTGATCTGTTTGCCTTCATCTCTCAGCCGGCCGGCCATCCTCTTCCTCATCTTCATGGAGGTGCAGATGATTCTGCCTCGCATGATCGAGCGAAGGTACTCTATGACCACCCGCCGGTGGACCTCGGCCACCAGTAACTGAGGACGAGAGACACAGAGTCAGACAGAGAGAGAGAGAGAGAGAGAGAGAGGGACGAGAGTAGCAATGAACCAGCTGCATCTGGTTTTCTGTTTGATGTGGAACATGACAACGGGTTCAAGCATCAGTTAGTGTCTAGCTGTCCACATACTGTTGGCCATACACTGTACACCTACAGCTGTCTGACAGGTGAAAGGACACACTATCACACAGTGACCAGCAGGGCCTCGTCAGGGGCCGTGTCTCTAGAGCAGCTTCAGCTCTGTCAGGAGGAGGAAACCTCCTCCTTCCAGACCAGATCCCCCCCCCCACTGTGTCCAACCCACTGTGTCGTCCTCATGAAGCCATTCAGTGACCTAGAGCTGCAGCCATGAGTCAGTTCACTGGTAGAAAATGAACCTCAGCTATTTAGAAGCAACAGCCACCGACATGTTCTGGTTCCACCCTCTTTAATGTGAGGAGCTCGTGCTTCTCCTTCCACCTGTCTGTGGGTGTAAACCTGCACCTGGTATGGAGGACAGTCCATCCTGCGATACTTCTTGAAGCCTTCTCTAATGAGAGCTTCGATATGCTCATATGGCTCCGCGTTGCTGAGCCACTTCCTCCTCACCAGCTGCTCGAAGTAAGGCTGAAACACACAGGCAGGTCATTATTATTATTATGATGCTGTTTGAACAAGGACATAATGCTGTCAGATGATAGAAGAGAAAAGCTGATGCAAATGTTCTTTTCATTTGAATTGCCTTCAGTGTATAAACAGTAGTATGAAAGGGGGTGGACTTTGTTGCCCTGGGTTTTGTCTCGCAGGCTCATAGACACTGCTGGGCTGATTGCAGCCTGAAAGGATCACCTGTAGACACTACTCAGGGCTGAAAGTGTACCTGCACTCCCTCAGTATGTTATTCAGATAAAAAAAAAAAAGCCATGTAACTTACATTTTTAAAAATATAAATAAAAGATGCTTTGATGAACAGTGTGTGTGGGTGTGTGTGTACTTTGATGTGCAGGTAGAGGCGCTCCGACAGCACCCGGACTCCCTGCTGCACGATGTGATCCAGAGCTCTGTTGGCTCGACGCAGAGAGTCCTCACTGACCGACGGATCACACGGAGCACAGCGCTGCACAAAACATCTGCACACACACACACACACACACACACACAAACACTAAAAGCGGGATCCTGCTGCCTATGAACATCTCAGTAACAGCTGCCACTACTGGAGTTACAGGTGAAAAAGTTGTGATTTGTTTTAGAGCAGCACAGGTGCTATGATCCTGGAGACTCAATTGAGCAACACTTTACAGAAACCGAGTTCCTTCTTTCCTTCTGTCAGCTGATCCGAGTCACATAGAGTCATGATGTGGACGCAGCCGTCCTGTGTCTCTGTGTGTTTGTACCTGAATGGAGGGCAGCAGTTGACCAGCGCAATGGTTTTGGACACGTATCCGTCCTCATTGTCTCCAAACATGCCGCTCTGCATTCCTTCATGGAACATCTCAACTTTCCGCTGGAAACTAAAACAAAGGAGCACAATCATGATCATTCAGCTCAGTTAAAAAGCTCCTTAAGACTGTGCGTTATGAGTGATGTGTGCACCTGTAGAAGAAGTTGGCCAGGCCGTTGAGGCTGCACTGGGCCACTCTGGAGCCCAGGCTCCTGCTGATGGAGGCCGATCGCTCCAAATCCACTTGCAGCCTCTAGAAGCACACAGCCAGGATGGTTTGTTTCACATCTGAACCACTTTTGTTTGTAAAAACGTCATATGGCAAAAAGTAAAACCAGAGAAATGACGTAAAGCAGCAGTTTGGTTGAGTGATGTACTGAGCTACAGAGTGTGTCACTGAGACACTTCTATGCAAACACGCCTTCATGTGTGCAGCCACTCCCAACCTGCAACATGAGACTGACTTTGCTGACATTTGATGATGGTAAGTTCAGGAATCGCTGTTCAAGGACACTACATTAATTTCACTGGACATTCAAACTGTCCATGTTTGTTTTTGTAGCTGGACTTTCTGTGGTGGCCACTAGAGGGCAGCAACTGGTTCCAGTGGAAATGAATGGTGCCACAGTTTGTGAGGGTGACTTTGGCTCCAGCTGAAGGACAGACTCAGAAAGCGGCAGACAGGAGACACTTGCCGGCGGTGTCATACACTCACCTGACCAGCTCAGACTTCCCCACCTATAGTAACCGTGGTAACGGAGGCCCGGTGCGTACCTGTATGACGGTCTTGGCCAGTGTGATCTGGTACTCCTCGATGTGCAGCGTCTCCATCCATCGGCGTTCCTCCTCATCCAGGACCTGACTCAGCTCCGTGATGACTTTAGCCTGCACAGGGAGGAGCCGGGCATCAAAACAAACACTCCTCGGCTTTCACCACCAGTTACAGGGAGTTCTCAAGCTCAAATCATAACTTTAGAAACAATATGATAGTTGTTTCTAATTTTCTGGTTTATGTTTGTTTCTAATAATGTAGTGCAACAGATTTCAGAGGAATTTGTTTAATAAAAACAGTGTTTTCTTATTTTTGTCTGTAACACCTCAGAGGAGTTGTACACAGTCATGGAAAGCAGCCAAGTACATGTACTGAAGGATGGTCCTGAGGTACTTGTACTTCAGTATTTCCATTTTCTTTGCCACAGCTGCCTGACGGCTGCAGGTGGTGGTTGCTTTTCAGATTTCAAAACATTTGCAGCTTTTAAAATGACATTCTTTGCAGCCTAGTAGAAACATGTCAAACTTTTATTTTAATCAAGTTAAACTACTTCAATCTACTTTTCATTGTCCCCGAGCAGTAACAAGTCTTCTGTCCTGTTTTGAGACAGAAATGCTCATTTCTGGACAAGACGAATTAAAAACATGTTTGAATGTTCTGGTGCAAACCTCTGATACAGAATTTATAAAAAGTGTATAAGCTTTCATTTAGAATGTTTGTTCTAATGCTTAGTAACTCATTTACTAGTCCAGGTTGTGGACAAACCTCCTACAACACAACATGTTGTCAAGCGACCCTGCTGCAGAACATCTGGACTGAATTCTATTGATAAACTGATTATTAAACAGAGGTGTGCCAGCGCTTCACTGCACAACACAACTGTGAGGATTCAGTTACAGACACAAACGTCGTTATATGACTGGAGGTTTCTGTAAATTTAACATTTAATAAAGTTGCTGACATTTCCTCAAAACTGCTGCTCACACATGAATGATGAGTGATAAGGCCCGTGAATTCTGTGAAATGCAAAACGTTAACATTTAATATTTAAAGCTTTGACTTTAGAAAGTCACAGAGTATTTTTACACTGCTGTACTGCTAACTGTACTTCACTAAAACGTCTTCCACCACAGGCGGGAGCTCCACCAGTGTTGCACTCATTTAGTTTAAGATGCTGCCTGGAAAGAGCTGCAGCCAGTTTTCTGTCATATTCACAGTGAAGCAGAGCAAGAGGCACACGTGATGGTTTGTGTCAAGCTGGTGAATTCTCAGCTGCTTTTCTTCATAAAGGAGGAAACATCAAACATCTTGCACCTTCTAACCAGTGTGTGTCCTGTGTGTGACATGTACCTGTCCCCACAGTCTCACAGTGGGGACTCGACTTCCCCCAAGGGGATAAAAAACATGTCCCCACAGGGTAACTCAGTGGAGGACTTGGTCTGCAGGAATTGAATGCAGGTGAATGTGACGAAACGTGGCTGTGTGAGTCTCACCCTGACAGAGTTGAGACAGTCCAGCTCCAGTCGGTCCACGGTCTCTGACGGCAGCAGAGGGCTGAGCTCAGAGCGGCTGAACGGACTCGTGATGCACACTGTCCCCAGAACATCTCTGAAACAACGTACACACAAAATATGACACCGAACAAAGAGAAATCCTCAGGGGACGGGGAACCAAATGAATTCCTGTACAACAGCTGAAGGTGTGGAGAAGCTTCACTGTGAGAGCAGTGCTTCAGGATCTGTCAGGAGTTTCACAATCATGGCTGCTGTGTCACTTCAGAACGTAGGGATACAGTGACTCGTGATTCGGCCATTTCCTGTTGTTCTCTTATACTAAAACAAAGCTCTGCTCTCGTCTTCTCTGTGAGAATGCATCAGCGCTGACAACGACAACAGAGATATGGAGGCTCATTAGCTGATAGCTGCTGAACATGAAGATGCTGGGGGATGCTAATCATCCCAATGATGGTCAACAAACCACGATGTTGAAGCATTCAGAAAATGACTTGTCCTGCTGTATGTTATTTGTGGAGCTGGAACTATTGGTATATTTTTATTTCTAAAGCTATTTTACATAAACTGCCCAAAGATCTTTGCAGAACATGTTTCACAGAGTTCATCTCCCTCTGATCCTCTCAGATTGCAGACACACATCTGCTGCTGGTGCCAATGTTTGGCCAGAGATGGTTTCTGCTGCAGTTGCTACTCCACTGTTCTGCTAGCGCCTTATGCAGCACAGACCTGACTCTGTCAGACAGTTCTCAGTCTGTGGAGCTGTGTGTTGGAAACAGACTCCCGTGTTTCCTAAGGAGGAAACCTGCCCCCCAGTGCAGCGGTGTGGCTCAGTAGGGGGTTTAACAACTGGTGTACAACAGTGGTCTACGGCACAGAGCGATGAGCTGGACCCTGGTCTGGACTCATGCGCATTACAGTGAGGACACCACGTTCACTGGGGCTGCCACTCTCTGGACGGGGTTAGGGGGGAATAAATGACCTGAGAGGGATTAACCCGATAAAACATTCAGTGGAGCGATGAACAGCCCAGCTCCAGATGTCGGAGTGCATGTACCTGTTGTATTTGTTGTGCAGCCAGTCAAGTAGTGAGTAGGTGTCCGTGATCTCCAGCTGGTTGTCAGCAATGGCCTCCAGCCGCCTGGCAACCGCCTGGTGGTAGCTCTGCACGTACACCTGGCAAGTCAAAGGTCAGAGGTTAAAGTGCAGTTTCTGATGTGAACCTCACACAGCAGCAAAAATGTGGTTTCAGTTAGACAGTTATAAGAAAAACGTTATAAAAGAAGGCCACTTCTACAATATCTAGGCATTTCTATTAAATAAAAGTGTAAGAAATAAGATTTACAAATAAAAATCACCAAATTAAAGACGGTTAAACACCCAGTTAAACCTCAGATGCACAATCAATACATAAGGTTGTTTGTTTTTTTGTCACTGAAACACAAATGAAAGTTAATCTTCCATCAATTACCATAATAATTAATCATTTATCTTCAGTATGTATTTGCCAATATGCACAGCAACAGGCCTCCCTCAGTGGTGGAGAGTAAGTACACCTACTGTGCTCAAGTACAGTTTTATTTGGACCTGAGTACTTCCATGTCCTGCTCCTTCATCCTGTGACTCCATGTCAGAGACAAACTGTGTACTTTTTACTACACTACATGTACCTGATACCTTCAGGTCCAGAACCAGATGAACCAAACCAAACCCAGTAGAACCATCAGACTCTATTGATCCCAGTAGGAAATCCACCAGCTACCCAGCAGGATGGAAAGTACTTCCCAGTATAAGTATATAAGGTAGTTACCATCAGCTCCACCTTTACCAGCTGCAGCATTAAAGTGATGGACACAGTAATTAGTCACTATGATCCAGTATCAGAAACGTTACTGGGACACGGGCTGTTCTGGAGGACCAGTACTGGTACTGCTGGTACTTCAGGTAGATTTGGATGCTGATACTTTGGTACTTTTACTTATGTAACATGCTGAATGCAGGACGTCTTTGTCCAGTGACTGTATGTTTAAGTGGACAGTGCTTTGTTTTAAAGGCTCACAGGTGAAAACAGGACCCAGTGACCTACATCATGGGACAGTAGAGTAGTGAGCAATGCTGCTGATGGGGGGTGTAGTTCTGTTTGTCTGTTGCTGTTGTAGGGAGCACGCTGTGTGCACAGTGCACATTTGCAAGCTGGATAAACTGATGTCGTTGTTCTTATTGTTCTTTCCTTCTGCTTTAAAGTCTTGCTGCCATGCACGCCAATTCAAAGTCCCCTGCTGGTTACTGTAAATAGCTTGTGCACACTCGTGCCAGTGATCAGGAGATATTGGCAGTGTATTTATTCATACACTGTAGCTACTGTAGCATTTAAAATGTTTTTTAACCCTGCTGCAGTCCAGGGTCGTTGGTCGGAGCCGGGCACCAAACAAATGTTCCTGCTTTAGATCTACGCTCACTGAAAGTTCAGGTGAGTCGGCTGACTCTTTGAGTTCAGCCTGACCCACTGCAGCACAGTGTGTGTTATTCTGGGGACGGTCTGCCGCTTTCAGAGTTTTGTTTTCAGAATGTTTGGAGTCCAATAATAGCTGTGCACAGCTTGTGCTCACATGTCAGATTGATGCTCAGTTTATATTTATATTCCAGCTGTGATTGTGATCAGACGAATCAGTCCAGAGTCTTATCATCATCTTGCTGTGCCACAGCGCTGAGTCTGGGTCAGGACAAAGCTTCATAGACATTGCTGCATAAAGAGAGACTGAGATGCTGAGCTTTTTGCCAGTATGACTTCTGACATGCAGTCAGGTTGTGGTCAGGACTTCCTCAGCTACATCCATTATCTACATCACTTATCCTG
>NW_018128167.1:17147-29317 GCF_001952655.1 Monopterus albus
TTGAGGGACTATGTCTCTCGGCTGGCCTGGGAACGCCTTGGCATTCCCCCGGAGGAACTGGAGGAAGTGTCTGGAGAAAGGGAGGTCTGGGCATCTTTGCTTAGACTGCTGCCCCCGCGACCCGGCCCCGGATAAGCGGAAGAAAATGGATGGATGGATGGACAGAGTAATTAGTCACTATGATCCAGTATCAGAGACGTTACTGGGACACGGGCCGTTCTGCTGGACCAGTACTGGTACTTATGGTACTTCAAGTAGATTTGGATGCTGATACTGTACATTTACTTAACATTTTGAACTTCTACTTGTAACAGAGTATTTCCTGAGTACCTGAGTACTTCTCCCACCGCTGCTCTGAGCACTTCATACACATCCTACAGTATATTTTACGTCTGTCATGTCTTTTGTTTGTAAACAGAAACTGAGCATGAAGGAAAGATTTGGCGACAAAACCATGGCGTGCACGAGCAGCTGTGTGACATGATGTCATTTTGACAGGCTTGTACTGGGGCCTCGCTGCGTTCAAGACAAACAAATTGTCATCAGTTCTTCCACAGACATTCATGTCATTGTTTGATCTAAAACGTGTGGGTGTTCGTAAACAGCAGGTGTTTTGTGCCTGATCTTTCCATGCATGTGTCATGTCACCTGGAAGGGCTGGTAGTCTTCAGGGTAAATGGAGACCACGTTCCTCTTGGCGGCCCCCAGGTCCTCCACCACCCGGGCTCGGAGCTGGTTCAGGTATCCATCCAGCTCTCCAGCTGTGAACTCTGCTCTCTGAGGTAGAGAGCTGTCGGCTGCTTCCTCCACCGCCTCCCTCCACCTCTGCTTCAGATGGCGGGGCCTCGGGTCCCCAAGGGCTGCTGCCTCGCTAAGGCTCCAGTCTTTATCAGCCTGCTCCTCCTGCTGCAGCACCTGCACACACACACATGGACAGGTGAGGCAGCATCGATACCTGTGCACAGCAGCAGCAGCAGTCCTCACCTGCACCACCAGGCCCAGGTTGGGCCCGGCTGTCGGGGACCGCAGAGACTCCCTGACCACGGCCCACAGTTCCTTCTGCAGCTCCTCGTACAGCAGCTCCACATCCTTCGCCTTCCTCCGCCCACTGTCTTTGGTGCCCAGGTTGCCGGCGTCCTCTGGCTGCGCCGCGGCGCCCCGGTCTGCGGCAGCAGCCTCGTTACACTCCTGCTCCAGCTCCAGGATATGGGAGTCAGCGAGGAACAGGTCGCGCTTCTTCACCAGCTGCAGAATCTCTAGGACTGTGGCAGAAACACAGACGTATAATGCACCCAACCCTGCATCAGTCAAATGGTCGCTTTAGTGAAGGGCTACCAATAAAACTCTGCCTCAGTAGGGGCGGTTTAAATGGCCTCATGCTACACACTGAGGTGCCCTCAAAGAGCACCCGTTCACTCATTTGTGCACACAAACGTTCACACCCTCACACTGGTGATATCACTGGGAGCAACCTGGGGCTCAGTGTCTTGTCCAGAGACACTGACATGTGGACTAGTGAAGCCGAGGATCGAACCACAAACCCATGTGGTTGGGGGGCGGTCTGCTCTGCCTCCTGTGCCACAGCTAGCTCATGTAGCTCAGTCAGCGCTCTCTCTTTCCTTTGAGCCAGACAGATGCTGAAATGCCATCGCTGGCCGTCTAAGGCCACGCGGCCTAATGGACAAGGCGTCTGACTTCACATCAGAAGGTTAAGGATTCTAGTCCCTAGTACAGGAGGAGAAAAGTCTTCTGTAACAGTCCTTTTCATTAGCTCCAGGATGTGGGAGTCAGCGAGGAACAGGTCGCGCTTCTTCACCAGCTGCAGAATCTCTAGGACTGTGGCAGAAACACAGACGTATAATGCACCCAACCCTGCATCAGTCAAATGGTCGCTTTAGTGAAGGGCTACCAATAAAACTCTGCCTCAGTAGGGGCGGTTTAAATGGCCTCATGCTACACACTGAGGTGCCCTCAAAGAGCACCCGTTCACTCATTTGTGCACACAAACGTTCACACCCTCACACTGGTGATATCACTGGGAGCAACCTGGGGCTCAGTGTCTTGTCCAGAGACACTGACATGTGGACTAGTGAAGCCGAGGATCGAACCACAAACCCATGTGGTTGGGGGGCGGTCTGCTCTGCCTCCTGTGCCACAGCTAGCTCATGTAGCTCAGTCAGCGCTCTCTCTTTCCTTTGAGCCAGACAGATGCTGAAATGCCATCGCTGGCCGTCTAAGGCCACGCGGCCTAATGGACAAGGCGTCTGACTTCACATCAGAAGGTTAAGGATTCTAGTCCCTAGTACAGGGGTAGAAAAGTCTTCTGTAACAGTCCTTTTCATTCCCCAGAGAATGCTGGGATCTGTCCACAGCTTTTACCATGCAAACCTGACTGAACGTGTACAGTGGATGTTCTGTCTTTCACTGTGTTCCATTCAAACCTGGAACAAATTTTGTAAGAAACATTACAAAAGAACAGCTTGTGTATCTCAGATGGTTTGAACGTGGTGCTAATAACGCCAACGTCACAGGTTCAGTCTCCACACCGGCCATTAAACTACAGCTGACAGAAAGCATGTTTGCAACAACCAAGTTTAATGATGCATTTAAACATCAATCAGAAGATTGAGGGCACAAGTCTGTTGGTGGCTGGAGTTTGCATCCTGTCTGTTAATGGAAAGAGGCCTTCTGTAACAACACATCCAATTTATAGCTCAGTATCAGATGTTTGCCACTGGTACCACCCCCACAACATTAAACACATGCATCACACCCGAGCACCTCGGCTTCTTGTCTCCTACCAACACTGGTAGTTGGTCATCATTTAAATTGTTTCCCAGTTGTAGAGAGCGCTGGGAGAAATTGGTTTTACTTTGAAGGACCAATTTCTTAGAGGTGACGTTCAACTTTGCATAAAAACTAAATTAAATCCCTTAAGATATTTAGAAAGAGAAGTTCAAGAACGACAACGATATGAGTGCAGTGAAGTTGACATGATACCAAACCAGAAACAGACATGACGCAGGATAATCGGACAGGAAGCATGACTCAGTTATTCAGCACATCATTTTACTGCAGCAGGCAGATAATACACAGTGTCACATCAGGAAGCGCACACACACACACACACACACACACACAGTGGGACAGGAAGTGATGCCTTCTCCTACATCAACTTCTGCCTCAGAGCAGGGCTTCTCCAGGGCTGCTCTTTCAAAATAAAAGCCTTCTGTGTATGTGTGAGGATGTGTTCCAGATGTTGTCCTGTTCGTCCGCCACCGTGCTGACAGAGGAAGAGGGGATGACATACATGCACACATCTCAGCTGTGAACCCACACGCATGTTCTTTCTGTTCGACAGTAGGATAAAGTTCCTGCAGCAGTGAAAAGGTCAGAGGTCACTTCTTCAAAGCCTGTTCAGGTCCAGGTCCACGTGCTATTGTTAAAGCTGCTGCAGTAGCTGGACGTGTGTGTTCTGTGCAGCCCTGGACGAAACGAGTCCTCATTTAAACCTGTCTGATTAATAAGCCTGTCCTGTTAACTGACCGCCGTCTGTGGAGCCCCTCTCTTACAGCATTAAAATACTGATGCCTTGCTAAGGAAATGAACTGTGGGATTAATATTAAATCTGTGTTTGTGTCTTGGTCACTGAACCTGAAAAGAGCTTTGCAGAGAACAATTAAGATGATTAAAGAGACTTGCTTCCAATAAATTTAATTCAGATGAATATTACTGTAATTAGAAATCCAACTGCTTCCTGTTGTTTTGCCAAGAGGGTTACTCCTCATTCTTACCTGCACTCTCACATCACACATACTGTTTTATGAGCTGCAAGGTGACATATCAGCCCCAAACCAGGCCGGAGCAAAGTTGGGACAAGAAACAGGGCGACGCTCCCTCCTTTCTAAAAGAAGGCACTCTGCACTCTGTCCAAGCTCCACGCTCCATTCACGTGCTCTGCCTCCCACATTCATTTGAATTCTTGAACATCCCACAAATGTCAGCCCATTGTTCATTACCGGGCTCATATCACAGCACCTGATCAAGATGTAATATGAGCCTGTGTGCAGACAAACACTCATTGTGTCCCAGAATGCCCTGCACTCATTTGACACCCCATGTTCATGTTCCTCACCAGGCCTCAACTGTCAGCATGGACCACTGTAAGACCCTGACAGGCCCCAACACCATGAAGGCAGATACAGCTACAAAGCAGTTACATTGAAAACAGCACTTTATTATACAGAGATATGATTTTGATAAGTAAAAACACTCAGCACAGAGGAAACCATTTACCAGCATTCACTGCCACTGTTCATCCATGTGCACAGTAAAGTCTAGAGCTGCTCCCCTCAGTCTCCTGTGTGCACAGCCCAGTCTGTTAACAAAGATATGTCCTGACCAGACTGACACACACCGAGTGTCCCCGTCCCCATCAACCCACACGATGAACTTGTTTGTGATTGATGCCCGTCGGCTCCGCCCAACAGGGTTTAGCACACCCCCCAAACAGGTGCCCCTGGACCACCCAGCACCGGGCCACTGTAACATGCGCCTGTGTACACACTTTCAAAACTGAAATGCTCATTGTTGCCCTGCACTGACTTAAGTTCCTTAATGGCCGACTCTTAATTTAGCTCCTGAACGCCTCATGTTGATTCCATTTAGCAGTAGGTATGTTTGTAGGTGTGAGTGCCTAATTTACTTCTATGATTATTATTATTCTCATTGTTGGTACAGTGGTCATCCATCTGGAGTCCAGAGTGTTTGGTCTCTAGCACCTCGAGGAAAGACTGGCTCCTTGGCTTCAGTTTCCACAGATGTAAAAACTATTTAACAAGTCTGATTCAGCTCGATGTTCGTCTGACATGTGAGGCTTCACCCAATGGCACAGCTGTGCTTGTTGTAGCAGAACTCTCAGCAAACTGAAGCTGGAGAGTCACATTTCACCTGGAGAGAGAGAACATTCAGTGCACAGTCAGCATGTGCGTGCATGTGAACAGCAGCAGTATTGTGTGTGTCTGCACATGACATCAGAGCTCCGTTTCCACATTTTCCTCCTCGCCTGCGTCGTTCAGTCGGATCAGAGCTGTTCCTCGCTAAGGACGCTGCAGTGACAGAGACCAGTGTGTGCACGGACACGCAGAGATGAACGTGCAGATTTACTGAAGAACGTGACCAAATACAGACTGTTCAAGTAAAGGTTTGCGCTGTTGTCCTGGGTTTATTGACAGTTTGGTACTTAAAGATTAAATACCAGCCTTCAAATATCTCACACACACACACACACACACACACACACCATCTTTACACACACATCCCATCTGACGCTGCTTGGGGAGCTTATTTCAGGATGTTTGCACGATTCCCTGGGATGATGCCAAGCATGTCATGTTTGTCCCTGTGCAGCCACTTGAAACGCGTCAGATAAACCACTGTCAGCGGCTCTGCAGGCAGCTGTGACAGGCGGTTGTCCCGCAGTAGTTTTCTGGCTGCTGCTCACACAGTGGAGGACGTGCTGGTCCTGACAGGCCTGAGTGTGAACCTCTTATCTGAGGGTGACTGGGCCGGGGTTGTGCAACTGTAGAGCTGAAAACAAACTCCTCGACAAGTCGCCAGCATGTTCTCACTGAGATCTGCACATTTCAGGGTCAGACAATACCAGCATGACAGTGATTTGGCTCTAAGTTACATAGGAACTGTTGTCTTACTGCTGCCTGAAGTCTTTCAGCTGACTCCAGTGAAGCTGTTGGTTTTAAACTCAGGATTATCACCATGTGTGTGAGTTCGGACAACATACATACTCACTAACGGGCTCTCTAAATCAGGCTTCACTGCATAAACAGTGGAGAAAAATATCATCACACTGAGAAAACCTGACCTGACATGTTGATTATCTGACAAGTGCAGCCAACTGATCGGTTATTGATCCGGCATAAAGAAACCGATAAGGGTGGTAGCTTCAGATGAACTAGAACAGTCTGCTGATGATCATCCAGCCAGGCTACAGAGTGAAGCTTCTTCGGTCGGTCAACCAGCTTCCAGACAGTGACCCTGTGACAGAAGGTTCAGGCCCACATTCATTAGCCCAGAACAGACGGACGGACACTTTTATAGAAGCATGTTGATTCTTAAACACGGTGTTTCTGTCAGTGGTGTTGAATGATGGAGGCCAGGTTCTCCTCCTTAAGCTTAACATGAAATAACACATTTACAGGTCAAAGGGCACAACTCAGAAGATGAAACAACAAACATTAACAAAAGACACAAAGGGCTTCTTAAATGTAGTTTGTGTGTGTGGTCCAGGACATTTGTGGTAAATTTAAACAAATTCCCTCGAGGTGATCCTGACATAACGGGCTCAGAAGAATGGGCCTGCAGAGAGCGGCTGTCGCCAGCATGGAGGCAGACCACACATTCATTTAAGCTCAAGTGATTAAATATTTACCAAAATAGATGGAGATCTGTGTGCGAGTCCACCAGGGTTTTACAGTCACACAGGAAGTGGACACTTCACACCTTCACACCTGCTTCAGAAACACACATGATGAAGCTGATTTCAATCCCCACAACACAACAGCAGGTGAAACAGTGACGGGCGATCTCAGGTTTCACCAGTTCCACCTACACAACTGTACCGCTGCGTGTGGACATCCTGTTTGCTGTTCCACCTTCTACCCGAGTCCTGCAGCAACTCGCCGACGAGCAGCCGACAGAGCTGCTGCTGCTCGGAGCCGGCAGGGCTCCGGGGTAACCTGACCCTGGTTTAATGAGCGGCAGGCTGTGAAGGGTAAATTCCACACTGGTGTGTGTATAAAGAACGTTAAGCCTGTGTTTCGTCACTCTCGTCCTTCTCAAACCCAGCAAGGTCACAGAGAGTCCAAGAACAAAGACACCACCTGGTCTCAGGGTCTGAAACCAGGTTCAGGTTCCAGTCTCACCTGGATCACCAAGGACACAAACCCAGGGTCAAATCTGAGACATGTTTGTATATGTCTACCTGAAAAATCCCCTTTTCTTCTTTGTTATTTTATTACTACAATCATTCCTTTACATTTATACCCTCTCCACGTTCCTAGTTTATTTGGTTTAACTCTATTTTCCCTTAAGTAATGAATATCAGTCTGCACAGAGTTGGATACACACACACTACACACTTTCACACACACACAACTCAATACCCTCAGTTATAATAATCCCTTTGCCTCTTTTGTTAATGTCTGTTGTCTCATTTGTCTCATGTAGCATGTTATGTGCTTTGTCCTGTAAATGTGTTATTTTGTGTTGCAATAAAAAAAAAAAAAAACCCTGGAAAATTCTGGCTTGAAAAGAGCGAGAGCACCGGTAAAATGTGCCACACTACCCTTGTGCTAACTCACTAGCTACATTACAAGACAGCAAAACAGCTCCCTTTTAGAAGTTTCATTCTTGTTAATTTAATACTGACTTATTTAATCAATTGTAGTCATTTCTTTTCTCCTTCCCATCACATGGAAAATGGCAAAATGACAGCTGACCCATGATTTTTTTGATTCAGACCTATTGAAGAAAAAAAAAAAGAAAAACCACAACTAAACTGTGTGTATTTATACCAGCACTTTATTTTTATTTACCTAATGCACATTCTTTTTCCCTTTTGTTCTTCCAGTCTTGTCTCGTCCACACAGAAGACTGGTAGTGTCGCCGTCGTGGCCTGTAGGAGTGTTTGAATTTAGAACTACAGCTATAGTCTGTCGACATAATTGGTCAGAAAGTATTTATTTAACCTTCATTTACTTGAGGTCAAGGAGCTCTTTTACAGAGGCATCCTAGAAACAAAAATGATGAATATGATGATAAATGGCGATGATAAATCCTTTACTCAGAAAAGGAGGAAAGATGGAAACAATCGTTGTTGCAGCCCTGGTTTTGTTTGGACCACTAATTATTTTCCCTGTGTGTTGGAGGCCTGTGGACCTTGTTTGAGGGCAGGTATCTGTTTGTTCCTGTCCTGACTGCAGCCGTTTCACTGGGGATTGTGATTTTGTTTGCAGTTCAATGTTCTTTTTCTGAACACAGGTGTTTTGATTTCAGATTTTATGTGCCGCCCGGGTGTTAAGTAAACAGGTGTGTCTCCTGGATATAGTTGGAAGTGTTTGCTTTTTTCTGACTCCAGGCTTTGGAATTTGACTGTGATTCAAGTGCAGAAAGTCATTGTTGGAAAGAAGCAACAGAAACCCGGCCATGTAACAGTGCAGTGTGAGGGCCAACAGGTCTCTGAGTGCATTTTATCATTTCACAGCAGAAGTTTCTTTATGTGAAAAAGCCTCAAACTTACAGTTGCACAATAACTTGACACACTGCAGGTGGCGCGACTCCGATCCGGACTCAGGAAACAACTATTTAAATGTTCGAGTTAAGATTTTTTCCAGTGGTTGTGAAGTGAAGAAATTCTTGTCTGTAAATAATCAGCCAGCTAAAGATCGACTGACCCGACACCGGGCGACGGTGCAGGAGCGAGTGTGCCTCGTTTGTGTCACTGCTAAACAGGAGTGAAAGAGTCAGAGCTGTTTGCACCTGCATGGCTCTTATGTACCATTTACACACACACACACACACACACACACACACAGTCAGCATTCAGCAGCAACCTGATCTGCTGACACTGTGTTTTAGCAGCATCTGAAAACAAGCCCTCACCTGAACATCTAGAACTTTCCCTGCACTTCATGCTCAGACTCACAGTGAACCAGGACTTCAGTTCCTCAGGATCCTGATGTCACCGAAGCAGAGTTAGATTCAGGACCCCGGTCCCAGACCAGGTCTCGGTCAGTGTGAGGACTCAAAGGATGAGGCCTGTCATTTCCTGTGTTCACAGTATTTTAAAGACACCAGTGAAGCACCGCTGCACTGGCCAACATGGTTCCTCCTTACGAAACACCAGACCATGATATTTGATGAGAATATCCAGAGATCTCGTGCAGGGTCCCTGACTCTTTATCACTCCAGATGCTATAACAACGTTCTGGCCGTTCGGAGCCTTTAGGGCAACGTGTGTTTGGTACTGAGGAAACGCCACCCAGTGCATCGGTGTGTTTCCCTGAGTTCTTCATCACTTTTCAACGCCAGTGGAGGTCTGTGGCACAGATGTTTCAGCTGGTCCAGGACTGACGGACATTAACTGTAACTAGAGGCAAATCGTTGTTGGTTTTAGTCTCTTTGTGTGGACTGTTTAAAACACTGTTAACCCAGAAAATACCCAGATGAGGTGATGCAGCACGTTGAGGTCTGACTGACATTTAATTTTCTAATTACTGAAACTGAGTCTAAGTGAAAAGCAGAAGAAACTGTGTGAATGCCACAAACTATTAATTCTCTTGTACTCGTCACTGAAGAAGAAGAAGAAGAAGAAGACTCGTCTCTGAGGAATGAATCTGTTTGTACATCTGGTTCTTACTGGAGTGTTCACAGGAGTTCAGTTATGTTTATGTTAAAAATAAATATCGCTGATTGGTTGTTCCTTCTTTACCCCTCAAATACTGGTACTGGTGCTGAGTAAGCCTGAGTAGGTTTGGACGGTTGGTTGGACAAAACACCTGAAATCCAAATGTTCAGGATTTTCTGATGTCTTACAAACCAAACCATTAACTGAGGAAATAATTAACCGATAATGGCACATGACTTGTAAACAAACACAGTCTATATTTACTGTGTTTATCAAGCTTTGACACAGTGAAGCTTTATCGAGCAGAGTAACTGTAAACAAGGGTGTGGAGGAACTGAGAAGACACACTCCAGTTATTCATTACAAACAGCAGAGTAAACAGGGCGCCATAAACAATAGAAGCCCTTAAAAAAACTTTCCAGGACCGGCCCAATACTTCTAACACACACTTGCACTTCCCAAACACATTCCAGCGTCCTTGTGAAAACTCCAGGAGAATGACAGCGTCTCTGGGTTCACCAGCCCGCCCCGACCGCTCGCTCTGCTCATTGTCAGTCCCGGTGCCTGAAATAGCTGCAGGCTGCTGACAGGCCACGATAAGATCAGGCAGGGTGGTATGAAAACACACTGGACCATAAAGCTGGACGGCGACTTCCACAAACAGACTGAAACACATTCTGGTACCGACTGACTGCACGTTACAGCCACACTGGAAACACAGGGGTAAAACACACTCAACACTACGACAGTCCTTCATAACGTCCAGTCTAGTTCAGAAGATCTCACCATTAGACTGAGGATCAGTCAGACCCAACGTTCGGTCTTCACTAGGTTCCCCGTTAGCACTGTTCACTTATTTATTCAAATGCAATCTGTCAGTCCTTCTGACCTGAAGAGGACCCATCCCACTCTGCCTCTGACTGGCCTGTACTTGTTGCTGTTGTTGGTTAGACTGGTTCAGGTTCAGGTTAGGGCCAGCCAAAGTTGGTCTCACTGGGACGTTCATTTATAATCATGGGAAAACTTCACCGTTTCTCTAGTAACAGACCAATTATCACCATAGAGTCGCCTCATGTCATTCATTGAAGCCTGTAAAAGCATCAGTCAGGAATCAAACATCTCTGCATTTAAACCCAGCGTTGACCAGTCTGCTGCTACTCTGACAGTACAATGCTGGCCTGGGTCAGACAAGTGGGTTTGTCACAGGTCACCTGATGCCAAGTCTGCCCCCCCAGCCACCAATGAAGGGCCTTTAAGCCCTCAGTCTCAGTGGCTGTGGTTGTACACAGCTGGTTAGATTGCTATACCAGTAGGAGTGTCATCTCCTTGACACGATTTCTGACCTGAATTCCTGCAAAACAAAATGTAATGCTCACAAATAAATTGCAACATGCGCTACTATACAAACGTTTGCTCACTCTGACACTGAGCCCAAACCTCAACCAGGGTCATAAAGAACTACTGTATGTTCACAGAACAGCAGGACCAGGAGTCCTGCAGCAGGTGGTCTGGCCCCCCCAGAGTAGAACGTAGGCACCAGACACATCTACATCATCACAATACTCTTGTCCGCGTGACCCAGCTTTGTCCTCGCTTTGTTCTTACCTGACAGCGGCTCTCTGGGTTTGACCTCCTCCTGCACCGACTCTTCCTCAGGGCACTGAGAGGAGTGGTCAGTCACAGCCTCCCTCTTCAGCTTTCCCAGACCCACCATCTTCATGAAGGACAGGCGGCGGCTGGTGGAGTCGCCCTCGCTCTCTGAGCAGTTTGGCTCACCGTTGGCGATGTCCTTCCGAGGGCTGATGGTGTCGCGATATTTCCCCGCAAACCTTGCAGGAGCATGGCAGAAGAAACGACTGAATCTCTGCTCTTCCTTCAGTACACTGACAAAGTCTCATGATGCTTTTTTACCTCATCCACCTTTAGGTCACAAAAGTCCCCTCGTCCGTCTTTGCCTTCATTAACTCCCTGCACATTAACAACGTGCCTTCAAAAGCTGTAAACCTCAGCAAACTCTGTGTTAAACTGCTGCTCTCTCTGCTTCACTGTACCAAACTCCCCTCATCCCTTTTTACCTTGAACTGCTCCCACTGATCTTAATAGTTCCCACTGTCCATCTAAACAACAGTCCTACTGTGAGTCCTTGCCTCATCAGATACCTCATCCTGTCCACCCCGACAACCTCCCAACTGAACACCATTGTTCCCTTTTACCTCGACCCCCTCACTCCTCTTTACACCTCAGTCTGCTCATCCCTCTGTGCCAAACCCCGGTCATGCTTTGTGCATGAACACACTCCTCTCACCTCGCTTTGCTTCATCTCCCATCAGCCCTTTACCTTGACAATTTTTACTTTCTTACCTCAAACTTTCATCATACCCCCGTTATCTAAACAAAGCACCCATAGACCTCCACAATCATCCACCCTCCCCCTACAACTTTACCTTTAAACTCCCAGAATTCCTCTTGACAACTTTTCTCAAGCTTTTTTTAAAATCTTAATTAACTCCCAAACTCTCCTCTTCCCCCTTTAATTTGACCAATTTAATGCCTCAGACTCACTAAATTCATCACATCCCTCGCTACTTTAAAAGCTCTTACTGTCCCTGAAAACCACAACAAACTCCCATCATCACTTTTTACACTGAAGAGGTTCCATCATCCATCTTTCCTTCGATAATTTCCTCTCTTTTCCTTTCATACCATAACCTCTGCTCATCCCTCTTCACCTTAGAGAAACCTCCTG
>NW_018128167.1:29383-29730 GCF_001952655.1 Monopterus albus
TCTTTCCCTCTACAGACTCCCATAGATGTACCTCACCCTTAACTCCCATACTCATTTTGCCCCCTTTACCCTGACAGATTTTATGTCCCCCCTCAGACATCTTTACCTTAGCAAGCGTCCTGTATTTCATTTGTTCAGCTGATGAGCTACCCTCATCATCTTTACCACAGAAAAATTCCCCTCAGCCGTCTTTCTGCACTCTCCCACCATCCTCCACTCTTCCCTTGTCTTTCTCTACCTTGACATATTTCCCTTGTCCCTTTCATGTTTCATGACCTTAACAAAATTCCATCACTTTATCTCAACACAGTAACTTTGTACTTATAAAGCTCAATAAGTTACAATCT
>NW_018128167.1:29762-43252 GCF_001952655.1 Monopterus albus
TCTTTCCCTCGTTTCACCTTAGCTTAAAAATGTCCCACTTTCACCTCAACAAAACCTTTTGGGTGTTTCTCACATCTCTTATTTGTTCATTCCTTGATCATCGCTCGACCCGGAAGTTGCTCCGGTCTGAGGATCAAGAACATTCCAGGTCTCTTACATCGGCTCTGAGGAGTGAGGAGGCTGCTGGAGAGTGAGGGTTCATGAGACCCCCCTCACTCCAGACTTTATTAACTGACACATCACTTGATCAGAAAACATTTGATGAATGGAAGCTTCAAATGAAAGATCAGAGCAACGGACATCTGATGTTGTTAGTAATGTGTTTCCCTCTCTCCTCATGTTTTCCTTGTGTTTTTTCCACCCATCTTACCTGGGCTGGACTAAGACACAAGGAAAATGAGTGAAATGATAAAGAGACTTATGAAACTAAATGGCTTGTGGGTTGAGCAAAGATCTAGGATCATATAGAGACATGAGAAACACCCCTTGTATTTACCTGAGCAGACTTCCTTCAGAGCTCCTCCTGCCTCTCTTCTTCTTCGTTGCAGGTGAAGGAGTTCCCTGTGGGGAGGGTGTGTCACTTCCTTTGCTCCTCGCCGACAGCCTCAGGTTCTTCCCCAGCTTTCCCAGGTTCTTCAGCGGGGACTTGAACTTCAGCGATCCCTTCCCCGAACCTCCTCCTCTGCTTCCCTTTTTCCCCTCATTGGCCTCGTTCTCGTCCTCCTCATCCTCGAACGGGTTGCGGTCCCTCGACACGTTGTCATCCAGGAGCGAGCTGCCAGGTGACCAGTGGTTACCATGGCCTCCGTTGCCATGGATACTGTCTTCGTCATTGTCAAAGGGGCTATGATGACGGGGGTTGATGTTGAGGCTCATCCTGCGCAAGATGAAAGCGTTGTCTAGGGTCGGACCACCGCCTTTCAGGCGAACTGGGAGGTTTTTGAGGATGGGCATGATGGAGCTGGAGAAGGGGGAACAGGGAGGGAGGAACCTGGGGAGGGAGGGAAGAGAACTCAATCACCAGTGGAACATCTGGTCTGAAGCAGGTTAAAACAACAGTGGATGTTCAGGTATAAAATACCGTCCTGCAGCCCCGGAGGCCAGCCCTACCCAGAGTCTACAACATCCAACAGCTGATATCTGTGTTTAAACTCATCAATTTTCTTACTGTCCACACTTAAATTATTCCATAGTTTTACTCCACTTATGGAAATACAGAATCTTTTTTTGTTCATTTGGCCTCATTAAATTAAACCAAAAAAGGGTTAAATACATGGGTCGGCGTGTAAGGACACAGATCACAGTGATCACATCTGCTGGGATCCTGTAAAAGGTCATTGTCGATCTGCAGAGGAGCTGTGGAAATGGAACCCTAGCATTAAAATGAACAAAAAGTAAGAAACCAATACAGCAATAAATTCATTACCTGAATAATAAACCCTTCATTAAATGTCAGAGCAAAGTGAATCGGTCCAAAAGCTGCTTACATGAGAGCTCTCATCACTGTCAGCCAACAAAAACTTCACACTCAATCTTCTGAAATCAGTCTCCACCTGGGAACTGTACTTTTTCATACATAACATTTCCAAAGTCAACAATTTTAACATTTAGGTTTCAGTCGCTGGAGCTTTTGGCTTCACAACTTTCTTTAAAAAAAGTTTATAAACTCAAGTATAAACTGCTCGTTGACAATTTAAAACAGAAGGTTAGACAGTGAAGATCTGTCGGGACATGATAAATTATGATTTAAATTAAAGTGTCTCACTGACCAGATATTTGCTTTTTACCACCAGGCTTGAATTCATTATGTTTAAATGCACTGTGTGGCTCAGTGGGTCATTGAACCTGTGATTCACCATCCAGCTCTCTGGTTGCTCGCTCACTGCTCAGCAACAGCGTCTGTCTCACACACACCTGAGGAACACGCACACCTGCTGGGCCAGTGTTTCATCCTGTTGTTTGTCTCCGAGCTGCTGATAAGGCTCGACCCTACCGGAGGCAGTCAGCTCCACTCTGACAGCTGCACAGATAACACACAGGTCAGGACTGAAGACAGTGCCATGATTTATGGTCGCCATGGAAACACATCCTTCGGTTCAGCTCAGGTAGAGGACAGAGGAGACGTCAGAATTTAGTTTTCTATTTTCTGTTTGGGAGTTTAAACCTGGTCATGAAGCGTTGGTTGCAGAAGTCCAGCCCCATGCTCAAACCCAGATGAGCTTTTCTGACCTGTGCAGTGATTAGGGCCGGGTTTTAAAATGAGATCTTACAATTAATCACAACTTTTATTTGAATGATCCTGTATCAATTCTTAAAATCCACTGTCTGATCTTTGCATTTGCACATTTTCTCCATTAACATGCAGCCTACATCTGCTCACTGGAATGTAGAAAAGATCTGAGTTCCAGGGCTAAATTCTGAGAAACATTATCTGATGTTCCTGAATCATCAGCGATATCCGGTTGATATACGGCCTGAGGAGGGACTGCGAAGAAACTGCTGCTTCTCTCTGTGGAGAGGGGATGTGCACTGACACTGTCAGGTCATATTCTGCATTCAAGTCACAGATCAAGGTGTACCAACCTACAGGTAACCATAGCAACACTCCTGACGCTGGACCACTAATGCTGCAAACATGGAGGAGGATTTACAATAAACTCCCCTGGTCAGTGAACACAACCTGGCACACTGTGTATCATCAGATCAGGCCAAAAGGATGTCGGGCCTTGCCCAGTTATAAAGCAGCTGCTGTCCCTGGTTCCCAGAGTCATGAACCATGAACCATCAAGCTATAAACTGGTCAAACATTAACATGGTCTTATCGAGCAGAGATCAGCTCTGGGTCGCTGGGGCCATTCCTGGAAAATGTCTTAATGATTACATACCAACCTACCTGAGGGTCCACTCCTCAGCCGTTATAACAGGTTAATGTGTTACTAGGAATGAGATGACCCGTAAAATGAAGCGTCACCAGACATTTCAACACAGGACTCGTTCTTGTTCCCTTGTCCTGAGTCCCATCCTTCACACAAATATTACATGTTGCACTTGTTTTGTTGATTCCAGAGTGGTTACACTGATCCTCCATATTTGATTACAATGGCATTTTTCTTTCAAACTTTGATAGGTGACAGATATGGTGGGAGAGTGGGACAAAGAAAGAGCAACAACCAGGGTTAACATGGGTTTGGCTGGTTGACATGGAGAGGGTTAAAAGCAGCCAGAGGACTCAGACTGGATCCAGATGTGGCCTTCTTCCTTCTGGACGTGTTAGCATCTAAAGCTAACCTGTTTGTTTTGGTAGCATTAGCCACCTAGCGTGGTCAGGATTTAATACAAGTTTAATTTGGGAGGAACTGGAGCTTTGTGTCTGTCCAGTAGAAAGCTCTGGTTATCTCTAATGTGAAATAGCAAGCTAATGCTAGCTTCAGACTGGAGGCTACATTTTTTTACAGTTTGTCCCAACCAGGCGTCTGCAGTTCACATCGTAGCTTCAGGAAACAGGACGTGATGAGAAAGGCAAAGAGTGGTTATGGTGTGTGTTTGTTTTGAGTCTCACTGGACCCTCTAGGCTGAACACACATCAGGTAAAGCGGGTTTAATGAATTCGGGTTACCAGCTTGCAGCCAGCTCCAGAGTAAACTGGCTATCTGAGCATCCAAACCTTATCTGAAAGCACCAGCGGAAACAGGATGTTGGGCCAAGTAGGCAGAAACCTGCTTCTTGGGCATTTCCAACAGATTAGTAAAACTACTAATTGTGAGACAGAGTCCATTTCTACCCCTACCCCTATGCCCCCCCCCTGCTACTGCTGCCAGAAATAGACACACACAGACACACACACACACACACACACACACACACACACTTTCCATAGGAGGGAACATACTTGCACACACTCACATAAACAGTAACAAAAGACACACACTGGTGCTCAGCATGCAGTGCAAAGTGGGAAGTGATTCAGTGGTGTTGGTTCCATAAATACCCAGCAGCCCTGGCGGTAGGCTCAGGAAACCCATGTGGAGCTCTGCAGCGCTTAAACACAACCTGTTTTCTTCAAGAGGGTCGCAGGGCATCGCGGAAGCTCCCGGACACAAACAATAGGAGCGGAAAGGACAGCAATAGTGTGATGGACGGAGCGCGGGACTCCTGGGTCTCTGCCGCTCACCGCTGGGTGTGGTCCACCCACAGCCTCCACAGTACCAGGACCAAGGTGGTGTTTCCGTCTGATCTCTGCTCTTTAAAGCAGCAGTCAGACCTGAAGTGTTCTTTCTGGCTTTTGACTCCTTACCTGACTCCAAAGGAAAGCTGCACAAGAATTCCTATATGCCTAGACTGTCTGTTTATGCATAAATGGCAAATGTTTCATGGAGCACGCCAAACTGAAACTGGGAGGTGCACTGGTCTGTGAGGTGGGGTTTTGTTTAAACCTCTAAACAAGCACCAAATCAGAGACTGAAAGTTTCCTTACCTGGCTCTGAACAGCAGGCTGAGATAACAAAGCAGAGCTCTGCAGACTTGTCTAGGACAGAGTTACAAAACCTCAGCACAAACATCAGGCTGATGACATCACACACCGTTGGCATGCTTGGCCCGTGTGTTAGCTCACACACACATGCACAAGGTCAACATGAAGGTGAAGGGGTCATGACCTTCCAAAGTCACAAAGCACAAACAGGAAACCAGGAAGAGAAGCAGATATCCAGGGAGACGCAGACACAGGCCTCAGCCTTGACCGGCAGTGCGGGTGAGAGTTGCCGGGTGGGTGCGTTTCATGACGAATGGCTGTTCAGATAATCAGCTGATATGTGTGTGTGCTGCAGGAAACAGCAGGAACAGTCAGTGACTCAAAAATAAAAACAGGAATCATTTAATAACAGGAGCTGACATTGCTCAGACGTCCTGGCATATCGGTCTGCTGTAATATTCGCCCACAGACCTGAACCCATGTAGCTTTGCTCAGGTCGTTGGTTTTAATCATTCCCACTCTGCTGAAGGTCAAAGGCATCGATTTAAAGGATCTGTGCTGTGTTTCCACTGAGAGGACAGGAGGAATTTTTTAATCTGCTGCTAAATTTCTGAAATGAGTAAATGACTAATGAAAGCCGCCTTGATAAAGAACTTTAGTGGTTCCAAAGTCCCGGGACTGATTGCCTTTTCAACAATGGGCAGCTCCACAGTCCACAGGACTGAGTCAACACCATAAAGGAGCTGGGCTGATCAGATGGAAATGTCAAGGCTGCTCCACACATGAGAACAACCTGCTGGGGGTGTGCACACCACCACAGCACACAGTGAACCCAGGCAGCTGACTGGACAGTTCATGGGACACATCCTGCCTCCTACCATCAGTAAACCACGTCCTCGTCTGACCTTAACCAGGCAGTTCATGTGCCCACAGAGGTGACAGGTCAGAACTGTCAGACAGCCCTGTAACACACTGAACAGATTCAGCTTCACCATCCTCGGACACACAACAGCCCCCAGCTGACACAGCCCAACTGGAAGCTGCTGCAGGCCTCAGTTTAACTGCACCTTGCCAAAGGTGGTGTTTATCTGAAGGTTGAGATTGGAAAATATTTTATTTATACATTGTACAGACTATTCAGATCCGTACAGGTCTCTAATTTTAAGCACTATTTTTATTCCTATTTATCTCATTTCACAATGAGTGTTCCTTTGTCTGTCTGCATTGTTTACTGCCTGTTTGTACTGCGTATTTTGTTATAACAGCCTTATGTTGGTTTACTGTTTACTTTGGCATGGGGATATGTACATACACATGGAGAGCCGCTGTACCTGCTACACGCTGTATGTGTCCAACACACCTGGCCAATAAAGCTGATTCTGATTTACATTCTAAGGTCTCCAAATTTTTCATCCTGTGTTTTTCTTTGAAGGCAACACTATCATGTCCTGCGGCAACAGCGACGGGGTCAGTGGAGAGACCAGGACGTTTCAGATGTGGTGGACGTTTGTGGAGAAGGTTCTGATCAGGCCAAACTGGGAGGAACATATCGTGATGCTGACACACACAGATGGGAAGCAGCGACACAACGAGGTCAGAGCTGAGCTTTAGCCCGGGACGAGGAGGCAGCCTCGTACTAATGTATTTGTGGATGAGGGAAAGGCCACACGAGTCCTTCCAGCTGGAGGTGCTGACAAAAAAGGATTCTGTGCTTTAGCTTGTTGTCATCAACTTTATTAAGACCAAGTCATGACAAACCACACTGTCCTTTTCATAGTGTTGAGCTTTGGGTCAGAGCTCCAGTCAGACCTTAGTGGCAGCTGACAGATGTTTACCAGTCAGGACACAGAGTGGACTAACTCAGCGTTCACATCCAGCCAGAACAACATCAGGTTGCGTATGTTTGCCTGCAGGCAGAAGCCAGACAGATGAAAAGTGATGAGGGAGGAACAATGCGGGTACCAGCAAAAGAGCTTCTGACAGAACTCCACTGTCGATTTGACTGATTAAAGACTGTCACATTATCCACTCTGTCTTTCCAGGTACAAGTCTGCACTGCATCTGTCTGTGAGTCCAAGCTGTGGTCTCAGCAGCACATGGGAGGGAAAGCAGCAGCTCAGAACAATGTCATTATCTTTTTCCTAAAGGCAGGAATGTGAGCAGCTCAGGAGGGAGGTCACTGAAAACTAGCTGAGGATTTTCTCTGTGCAATTCCCCACCAACCCTGTCCAGAGACCAGCAGCCCCAGTGAACGTGGTGTGATGTGAGTCCAGACCCTGGTCCAACTCATCGCTCTGTGCTGTAGACCTCCAGTGTTGTCCAAAAGCTATACCCCCCTCCTAAGTGAGCCACACAGCGGTGCTGGGGGCAGGTTTCCTCACTCTGTGGTCTCTGCAGGACCAGACTGTGTCTGTTATGTGCAGACTGATTCACATTGTCCACTAGTATTTCTCCATCTTTACTGACCTTTCATTCTTCATTGGTTTTTATTTTTTGTGTGTATGTGCCTATTGAGCAACGTTAACTGACACTGACACATTCACTTTACTGTTGTGTATGAAAAGCATCAGATCCTCACAGCTGGAACCGACAGATGTGCAGCTTTCTCCTTAACAGCAGCACAATTTCTCTGTGTCTCAGGAAATTAACACATGAAGTCCATAGAAAGTTCCTCCTGTGTCAATCATCAGTGTGCAGAACTCATGTGGGCTGGACCTGGAGGACGTTCTAACGTGGTGGGAGTGGTCGGCACAGAGCCAAACAGCCTTCACAGTGCACAGACTTTGAGATTTGCAGTGAAAGTTCTTATTAAAAAGGTCTAAAAAGATTCAGTCACAGCCGCGTCAGCACCAGGACCATGACTCAGTATGTTGTGGCTATAAACGTGACACGTTATTGTTCCTTAAGCTCAGATGGTTCAGATGGAAGAACATCAAGATCGTGGTGACGTGGTCAAAGGTCAGCTATTAAAACTCTTCATGAAGTTTACAGCAAACAGAGAAGCAGGAAACAGTTTTTATCGACTCTTTCACCATCTGTCAGCAGCAGCCTGATTAACACTGATGACCCGAACATGAGCTGAGCAGCAGCAGGTTGAAGCAAAGCCAAGCAGTTCGCTGCAGTAAAGTCCCGTTTAGCTGAGATGAACCCTGAGCGCAAGTCACCAACATCACAGATGGTTGGCAGTTAAAGGTCAAAGGTCAAACATGTTGCTGTGAGGACAGAGCAGAGTTCAGAGAGAAGCAGAAGTTGTGTGGTTCAACAGGAAGTTGCAAACGGCCCAGTCAGCACGAGGCTGCTGGGAGAGCGGCTCTCTGTTTGGCTTCAGCCGTTTTCTCTGCTTATTCTACTGCGTGATCAAACAAAGGAGGACAAAGCAGAGACAGAAAGAAAGATGGACAGAAAGCAGAGGTGGGAAGTAACTAAGTACATTTACTCAAGTACTGTACTTAAGTACAATTTTTGAGTATTTTCATTTTTTGCTGCTTCATACTTCAACGTCATATCTCAGAGAAAAGTGTTTGTACTTTGTACTCGCTACATTTATTTGATAACTTTAGTTACTAGTTACCTTTCAGAAAGAGGTTAATAAAACAAAATACAGCTTTATTGATCCTTGGTGTAAAACTCACAAGCAGTATTTCATATGATAAACATGTGAAGGCAGGTAAAAGTAGCTACACCAGCTGCACCATTCAATGTGATGTACATGATGATGCGTCAGTCATCATAATCGAACAATATGATGTACGTCAATGTGCCACTTTCCTAATGAGTACTTTTACTTGTGGCACCTAAATGATACTTTCTGCTAATACTTTGGTGCTTTTACTTAAGTAACATCTTGAAAGCAAGAGTTTCACTTGTAAGGGAGTATTTTTCCACTGTGGTACTTTTCCTTAAGTAAACAGTCTGAGTGCTTCGTCCACCACTGATAAAAAGAGGCAGTGACAGTGGATGTAGAGTTTAAATGCCAGACATCCATCCTGAGTGAGCAGACTGTCAGCGAAAGTGGCACGGCACTGTGGCCGAACACGTTGGAGACGCCTCTGTGCAGCCGGACAACCAAGCACCATGTGACCACGGCGACTACCAGAGGTCACTGATCAGCTGTCACCGCTGATCAATCCCATCTGCTTATTAACAACAAAGACCTAAAAACTAGCTTTCAAAAATCGGCCACAACACTGCTGCAGCACATCAGGTCACAGTGTCACAGCCCAACAGTGTCTGTAGTTTCACATGCACTTCCTACGACAACCCGTGTAGATGCTGTTGCGTGAGTGTGAATCTGCAGCAGCTCCTACTGGGAGCTCCTACTGGGAGCTCCTACTGGGAGCTCCTTCTGGGAGCTCCTACTGGGGGCTCTTTATGGGGCGCCCGAGCTCTTACTGGGAGCTCTTACTGGGAGCTCTTACTGGGAGCTCTCAGCAAGTCCTTTATTTGCCCTGGGCCTCATCTGAAGGACCGTTACAACCATAGGCATATAAGGATGGACACTGGATTTCTGGGAAAACAAGACAATGAGGTGAACTGATCCAAAGTAACTCTTTTGCTCAGCTTTTCACTGTAGTGAGAGTGTGTTACTGTTCACTAGGCTAGCACACAGCAGCTGACCACCTCCACTGATCACATGAGCAAACCCTAGAACATCGTGGTGGTCCTTCACAACTCTCCATCACTGACGTTGGGGCACAGTGCAGCCTGACAGATTTTAAAAAACATTTTCTGAGTTGGCTATAACACAGAGCTTTTCTAGATGTTCTTAAATACTACTGTAATTGTGAGACACACAAAACTTCACTTTATTTGGTCCACCGATTGAAAGGTGTTGTTTTGTTTGTATTTACTGCTTCGTGTTCCCCAGTTGTCAAATCAAACATCCACCGCTGACATCATGAAGTCATGTCACAGTCAGTGACACAGGATTAAAACAGCTTTAAGTCTGGTTACTTTAGCATTAACGACACAAATATGTCAAATATTGTCATGTCGGTGAGCAAATTTCAGACACTCGTACACTTGGTTGTCCACAGGGACATCGTGCACCCTCTTCACTGGCTGCGGGTTACTTCCCCTCCAGGTGCACTATGTACCAGAGGGTGTGAGTTCTGAATAAACACAACAGCTGACCTCCTGACCTGCCCCAGCTTCTGTCTGAAACCCCCCCCCTGCAGCCACAAATGCACTGCCTGCACCTCAGAGGTGAATGTGAGCCCTCAACAGGGAGCAGGACCAGCTCTGACCTCGGCTGCCCTTCAAACCTCTGAATCAGTTCACAGAGACAACCAAACAGCTCTGTGATACTCAGTTAATCCCAATGTTTCCACTTTTTCTTCTAACGTGAGAATTTGTTGGCTCTTGATCAGCTTTCCTTGTTGTTCTACCTGTGGCCCTCGGACAGAGGCGCGTCACCTTGAGCCCAGAAAAGGGCACTTTCGTTCATTTCTAACATTTCACTGAACAATAATAGAGACTATGGTCAGGGTGGATCAGTGGAAAGCTCTGAGAGTTTCTCTCGTCACAGAATTCGGAACATCTGAGCAGGACAAACTGGTTCAGTCCCACCATCACAGAACGCATTTTAACAAAACAAAGTGTGACATTTGCAGATTTATAAAAACGAGCAGGCTAAATGAAAGTTGGTGACGCACAGCGTGGACTTACAGCGCAGAGCCATGTTGGCGGAGCAGCGGCTCACTGTGTCATCAGAACCCGGACCGAGGCGACAGCAGCGCGGACACAAAGTCACACTATGACGAGGATACGCGGAGCTCCGAGCAGCCCGAGATCTCCGACTCAACTCAGCCAAGGGACAAGGGAGCACCCGGTCATCCACCGCGCTGCGTTCAGGTGCCGGCGGAAATGTCGGAAGTAAAGTGGGAAGGGCGCAAGAAACGTGCTGATTTATATCAGGGGTCCAGATAGAGTCGGACATTTAAGCTTTTCCTGCTGTGCTTTTTGACTTGACAGTAACAATAAACAATTGAAATCCCCATGAAATACCGTGTTTAAAAATACTTTATCTATAGAGAAGAATGGACAACAAAGGTGTAGTACACTGTAAAACAGCAAATCTTAATGCAGGATGTAAGTTAATAGGCTCTGGCGTTTACATCATAACGACTTCCACCCAGCATGCACCTGGGCTCACCCAGACTCAACCTGACTGCCTGGTCCTACCCCTAGCCTTCGAACCAGGTCTGAGCCCTCAGACAGGCCTCTGGAGGTGTGAGGACCACACAGCCAGACCTGATGGAGTCATTTAATGGAGGTCTGAATGCAGCTGGTGGTTGGTGGCGTGGAAGCCGAGTTCTGCACTTTGGGCTGCAGGATCCACTCAGGCTGTGAAGTCAGCACTGGCACACACTGAGCTGCTTCATTTCATATGAAGGACTTTATGAGAACACTGCACTGACTCATTTTCCTGAAGCTTAACTCAGGTTTTGACTCAGTGATGTAGGATTGTGAGGACCTGCCTTTCACTGTGGTGCCAGTAAAAACTGATGGTTATATTTTGGACTGCTTTTCTTTTTTACCAGGATGAATCTGTTTAGACTGAGGCAGAGAGGTGAGGCAAAGACACAGTGTGAGGTAAAACAGACAGGTGTACACAGCTGATGTATACAGTATGGTACTACTTTGTCCTGTTTACAGTCCTGTAGTGGCTGATCGGTGTTTAACGGTGCGTGTTTTCAGTTAGTCTGGTCAGGAGACGTTAATATCGTTGTTAACAGACATTAACTGGGCTGTTCACACAGGCGACTGAGGGGAGCAGCTCTAGACGGCGGCACGAGACATGTCACAGGTTGTTGTGTAAAGGTCAAGGTGGGAAGTAGATGGAATGTCGGATCCTTGGTTTGGAAAATGACAAACCTTCACAACATCACACTGATGTGCACATGCAGGTAGGGCCAGACACGTTTACATTCAGAGTTTCTGCTTTGTCTTCTAAATCTGTGGAGGTGTCATCTGACCTGATTGTGTGTCAGACATCATAGCTAGTGGGTCAAACCTGAATGCACACATATAAAACTTACTTTTAGACTTCATTACTTCTGCTGCCCCATAAACCTCGATCAGAGGAGAGGAGGCCGCAGAACCTGCCTGAGCATCCTCCTCTTGTTAAGGTCCCTTCAGTGTCACGGTGACAGTAACAGTTGTCTGTACGTGCACGGAGACACTGCATTCAGGAGCTGCTATTATCTGATACGGAATACTTAATCTTTCAACTTGTAAACAAAAAGCACAGGACTGACTGAATCCACTGTAACAACTGCTCCTATAAGTAACAACTATAGCATTGCTCGTCTTGTTTCCCTCCTGTCAAGACACTGACATTAAGAAATATAACAACTTGTATATAGGCCTTTGTCTTCTCACTGCTCCTGATTGTTTTTCTTTAGGCCATTTATTTCCTTGTTTTTGTAAAATGATGATGTATTTATTAGTTTATCCTTTTCTTAAGTGGAGCTCCACATCTGTCACATCTGTTTTATTGTGGTCTGGTTTCAGGCTGTTGTTTAAAACCTAAACTAAACCACGTTGTTGCCACCGGCCTTCACTGTTTAAAGGGTTAATGTCCCCATAAACTGAAGAGTCACACACAGATTAAGGAGCAGCTTTTACCTGGTCTTCTGTTTGTGCACAGTGAAACAATCCTCCAGCTTTTCTCAACACCGGGACATCTCTGCGGCCGCACCGTGTCAGCAGCCGATTGGCCAGCTATCTTTACTCCACAGTGTCAGTCTGCCCTGTTTCTGATGTTTCTGCTGGACTCCAGTGTGCTCCCCTCAGGCCTGATGCTCCAGTGGAGAGTGCTGCTGTCCCCGGGTTGGCTCAGAGCATCAGCTGCAGGTTCTGTCCTCCTCTGTGCTGTTAGTTGCTGTGTTTAACAGGCTCTACTGGGCTCTACTGATTTCTGCTGGGCTCTACTGCCCTCCTCACTGTACTTCTGTACTGGTTTCTGTCCGTCTCCACCCGCTCCTTGTTGAGCTCTCTGGGACTCCTGTGTGTTGTTTCCTGTTTGTTTTATTTTCTAGCAGCACTACACACTGCACTACCCCCAGTTATTTGTCAGATTACCAAACCCACAGAGACGGACTAGAAAGACTGCCACACAGCTGCATCGTGTCTGTGGTTGTTTTTAACTTTGTAATTAAATAGAATCAGCTTCATTATAAATCACACACTGGTGCACAAACTGTGGAACTGAAGGAGGCCAACTCCGACGTCCTGTGTGTGTTTCACCACACAGATTAGAGCAGTTAGACAAAACCAGTGGAAACAGAGTGATGCAGCTGTGTCGTGCATTTACTGCTGCGCGACTCTAGTGTTTGGCGGAAACGCTGCAGGACACCTGTCAGAAACAGCTTGCTGAGGGTTTGATGGTCTTTACTTTATCACTTTGTACCAAACCATAAATAAACTATCAGCAAATAGTTTAATTTCTCACCCATTAGAAATTCCAAGGAAGCAGGAACAGGTCTCGGGATGCAAAGTGGGCTTTGTGGCATTTTTGTGTTCAGTGGAAATCACCCTTGAGTGAGTGTAGCCATGTCCAAAGTAACTGAGATTTATAAAAGAGAACCAGATGCACACACAGGTTTATAACCAAAAGAATGCATCTGCACATTTCTGTCTTTGTGCCTGTGCAGAGTTTTATGGTGATGTCTGGGGCTGCTCGCTCACTCAGGCTCAAGAAACATTTACAACACAAAACCCAGGTGATTATGTGTTCTTTATGTAGACACTGACAGCAGTAACACAAAGAGGATGAGTGCCCTTCACAACAAATCTCCTTTAGTAACACAGTTGTTTTTAGTTGTTCGGTCCAGCAGGATCCTGAACGGGCCTGTGAAGTGTGTCGGTGCAGCAACGATGACCACAGGTTTAGACGTAGGCCTTGGAGCTGCTGTCTGAGGCCGGAGCCGCCCTGTAGATGTTCTGGCCTTGGCTCGTTGTGGAGAGGTTGTATGAAAACCGCCTGCAGGGATGCACAGTACAGACGCGACGTCAC
>NW_018128167.1:43273-46811 GCF_001952655.1 Monopterus albus
CACACCACATCGCACAGAAACAGCACAGACACGAGTTTCTTTTCAGTTAATGCAGAGATGCCTTGTGGTGCACAGTAAACAGCCAACAACAACACGGGTGCTTCTCTAAGGCCTAAAATTAAAACTTGTGAAACCCTGCAAAATGTGGCCAGTGTTGTCTGTAGCAGTGGTGTCAGCGCCACCCAGTGGACAGACAGCACTACTACATGGACATGTTCTTGTGTGCTGCTGGGATTCACCACGCAGCAGGAGCTGGGCTGGTCTTCCTGCAGGAGCAGCAGAGCAGAGATCCTCCCAGTATGGCCAGACTGGAGGCCGCCCACCCCAGGTACAGGCCAGTACCCAGCTCAAACCTGCAGCAGTAACACACATCATCATCATCATCATCAACATCAGCACCAGAGGTAGTGTGCGAGTGTGGCGGACCTGACTGAAGCGTAGAGCGGGTCATAGAAGTCGTGGATGACTCTGGCAGCGTACCACGACACTGCGGTCAGACTGAACACACCTGGGAGGAAACACTGAGCGTGAATCCACAGCAACATGTCCCTCAGACACACCTAGTCACTCACATCACAGGCATGATGTATCCGCAGAAGTGTAAACAAACCACATTGGATGTTCTTGGATCAGATCTGGGCTACTTGTGGCGTGCTCCTAGATCTGATTCCTGTCTGCCCTCTGCATCTGTGAGGGGTGAAGAGGCCACGTACCAGACAGGATGAAGAGGAGTCCTCCACTCAGGGCAATCTGGTCTTTGACCTTCTCCAAGGTTCTGCTGATCTTGGTGCACTTGAGTCCCAGCACTGAGACAACGATAGAGGCCAAACCGACCAGGAGAGACAGGATCATCAGAGCCCTACAGGCCTGCAGGTGAGCTACACACCAGGACGTAAAACACAGTGTTAAACAGGCACAGAGCGTTCGATGTTGTCCACTGACCACCATCCTGTAGTCCTCTGGGTGGAGTTAGCAGCAACCCCACTGTGGACCGGAATCTACCGAGGCTACCATCACAGCACTTCTGATGGCTCCTAGATTAAAGTGCAGCGCCTTTGTCAGTTGATAAAAGGTACTGGGTTGACCCAAAAGTTGATGTTAATTAATGGAAACTTGATGACTTGTGATATATGAATCTAGTTGAATTAGTTTTCTGCACAGAGAAAAACCTGGAGTTAAAAACCTCCAAAATTTCAAAACCATCAGGAACTTTCAGCCTTTTTTCTTTCTTGTTTTTCAGTTTTTATTAGCAGCATCACTTACTTTCAGAATAAGTTGGACTGCTCAAAACTTGTACTAAACATGTAGAACAATTAGAAAATGCAAACCTTTTTCATGTCGTGCTCTGACGCTGTCTGTGCTGCAGACATGTTGCAGCACAGACAGCGTCAGTGGTACAAAATGCACAGAGAGCACGACGTGAAAAAGGTTTGCATTAACGGATCTTCTCTCTCTCAGCTTCAGCCTGTAGGTTTTGCTCTGTATTTGCTTCCATTTAGTCACAGTGTCCCCACTAACAGGAGCAGACTGAGCGGTGTGCAGCATCCCAGTGGACGTCCACACAGCTATCACTGGATCACTGTGAGGCTAAAACAGGAGAGTTCTCGGGCAGGTTCTGCAGCCTCCACTCCTCTGGTTTCTAAATGGATCTGTGGAGGTCTGTTCTGGGGGGACAGCAGTGATGATAGTATCCTCAGGAAGTGGAACTGAAACTAAAAAGATATGATACCTGTGTGCTCAGACTACAGGTGATTTTTGACCAAAACCGCAGCAAATGGTGTAACAAGAATTAAAGTCCAACTTCTGAAATCTTGGGGTTACATTATACAGGGTGGGCCACGGAAAAGTAGCCCACATGTTATCAGATACATTTGTTTTAATGGTTTTAAGATGTAAATAAATAATTAAGACATTTTGAAATAGCATGGATGGTAATACATTAAGGCACTTTAAATGTTTTGGCACAGCAGCTTGAGGTAAAACAAACACCCTTATATTCTACCTTAGAAGGGTCACCATTTTAAAATTTGGTCTATTTTTTGGTATTTCTACCCTTTGGAGCCCATTAATAGATCACAGTCCATTATTCATCCAGCCAGAATCTCACAATTAGCTTCATTACACAATTAATAAAAGGGTAAATGAATGGTTCACTTCACCAAACAGATCCGACACTAATGATGTTTCCAGGTTGCACACAGATCAAGCTGACTGATGAACTGCACTGCTTTCTATCTGCTGGACACATGGTCTCTGTGGGTGTACAACCAGTGAGTCCTCACCCGGCAGCCCCAGCACCGTCTTGAACCTGCTGCACTGGACTGAGCCCGTCGAGGTGGCAGCGCAGCTCATCCACAGACCTTCAAACAGCTTCTGGCTGGTGATGACCGACTCAATCTGACTCCTCGTCTTCCACACATGAGAGGAGGTGCAGCTGGACTGCAGACACCAGGACACGATGCCCAGAACCAGACCCACGACCTGCAGGCCTGCCTCCATGCTGCTTAACGTGCTTGCACCCACCTGGAAACACAACAGGAGGTCAACAACACCAAGCAGCTCTGACAAACAAGTGATTTTTAAGTTACGGGGAGGACTGATCCAGCAGATACAGAGAAACATGATCATCCCATTGGCAGTACAATTATCAGTTACTGGTGGTGTCCCTCAGGGCTACGTTCTGGGTCCTTTATATATTTGGTGTACTTGCCAATATGTCATTCCAAGTTACACCTTTATAAACATAAACACACACACACACACACACACACACACACACACACACACACACACACACACACACACACATTGACCCTGCTGCACAGACAATACCACAGCTCAGTTCCTTCCAACCAAATGAAAATGTTTCTGATCTTGTTTTTATTTACTCACAGTCACAGCAGAATGGCAGCTGCTCTGTGCAGTGTCCCCGTGGACGTACACACAGTTGTCACTGTGACACTGAAGGAAACTTTGAAACAGGGACACTTTCAGGCAGGTTTTGCAGCCTCTGCTCCTCTGAGGATCTATGGCGGTTTGTTCTGGGGGGACAGCAGAAATGATGATACCCTCAGGAAGTGGACGTCACACAAGTGGAGTCATAACAACCGGTGTCACGTCTGTGTTTGGATTCAACTGACCTATGATTCAGAGAAGTGTGATTTGAAGGGGTTTTTACATAGATAGATAAATAATCCTTTATTGTCATTGTAACACGTACAATGAAATTTTAGAGTGACCTCTAGTCGGTACAGCAATAAAAAAAACATAACATATACAACAACATATAACATAACATATAAAATAAAACCATATAAAGACATAACCACTAAAAAAACTAAATAAACAACAGCCCCCTCACACACACGGGCATATTATATTTTAGCAGTATTGAGTCTGGTAACTGCTGTTGGGTAAAAACTGTTCCTGAATCTAGTGGTCCTTGATTTGATTGCTGTGAAGTGTCCTTAATGATGTTCTGAGCTTTTTTGAGGCAGTGGGAACTGCATAGATCTTCCAGAATGAGGAGAGGGACGCC
>NW_018128167.1:46874-56945 GCF_001952655.1 Monopterus albus
GCTGCTGTACCATACACATATACAGTATGTAAGGATGCTCTCAATGGAGCACCGATAGAAGGACACCAGCAGTCTCTGGGAGATGATGTTCTTCCTGAGCATCTGTAGGAAGTACAGTCTCTGCTGGGCCTTTTTAAGCAGTTTCGAGGTATTCATGCCCCAGGTCAGATCCTCCCAGAAAGCAGAAGGACGGCACCCTCTCCACACGGTCCCCGCTGATATACAGTGGCAAGATGTCGGTTTTCTTCCCCCTAAAGTCGACAATGACCTCCTTAGTCTTTGAGGTATTAAGGAGCAGATCGTTCTCTCTGCACCACACTATCATCCTCTCCACCTCATCCCTGTAGATAGTTTCATCCTCCCCAGAGATAAGCCCCACCACCGTGGTGTCATCAGCAATTTTAGGTGTAAACTCGACAGCAGGACGGTGAGAGCCACTCAGACCCTGATCCTGGTGGGTTCACGAGTTTAGCCGAGTTTAACCAGTGAAGTTATTTGTTCACTCTGACTCCCACCGCTGCCCTTCACATTCATACTACTGTCTGGCTTGGTCATGTGCATTTTGCTGCTTGCTTCACTCAATCTATACAAAATGAAATCCTGAATTAAATTCAGTGACAAACTGAAGATCGACAGACAGAAACAGATTCAGAGTCGTACCGTCAGCTCAGGTCTGGGGGCTGAAGTGGAGATTCTTGTGGTTTCTCTGCTCTTCTCTCGTCTCGGTTTGTCAGCTTTGTTTGAACCTGGTCTGACGCTGAGGTCTGTTGGTGGTCAGGGTCGATGAACCCTGGACGAGGCCAAACCACCACTGAACACACATCAGTGTCGACATTCAGGAAGTCCAGAGTTTCACCTCTAGCTCTGCTGCTTATGAACAGGATTTCAGAAAGTCTCCTAGTCTGTGTGCTATACTGATGTATGATCAACCTGGAGGGAAAATGCTGAACATGTTACAGATGTGACAAAACATTGGCAGGTTCAAACTGCTGATAAACTGAATGCAGCTGTTAATGCCCTGACAACGCCGCCACAGTAAGAAACTAGCCAGGCTGATACATCAGCTGATGTTATCTTGTAGTATCTGATAAGTAGCAAGAACCTGCAGGATAGAAACACCAACTTACAGCTGGTGACAGCTGAAAGGACAGACTACCACCCAGTGTGCCCCTGTTAGAGGGAGGAAACATCATCCTTCCAAAACAGACTGAACCTTCGATCCTCTTTCTACCAGAATAACCTCCAGGTCGAATGACAATCCAGGACTCTTATTCCTTCTGTGAGGAGAGAGATGCAAGGAAACATGACAGCATCCTTCACAGGCTGGCACGCCCCTTTATTGAAGATCAGTGATTGGATGCTTCAGGTGAAGGATCCTACATGGGCGGGTGTAGGTCACAAGGAAAAGATCCAAGTGAGGGAAACATGGATGAATATGAGGTGGGATGTACCCACTGTGTTCAACCCACCTTTTCATTCCTGTTAAGCCATTCACTAACATAAAGCTGCAACGATGGAGCCCCCACCATCATCAAAACGCCACCCGAGGGAACATCTGTTGGAAGAACGGTGTCCATCCCTCCAGGAGGGTTCAGAGACTTGGAGAGTCAAGGTGGAGCTGTTCTGGTGGCACGTGGTGGCCCAGCACCTCACTGGGACTCTGTGCCGGGTCGTCCTTTCATTTCTAAATCATCAAGAAACAAATCAGCAGATGAATCAGTGACTCATTTATTCAGGTGTCACCCTGTCACCTGTATGTACACGTATTTAGAAGTATGTCTGACCGGAGGAAAATCGCATTCTTTACTGGAATGAATTCACCTAAAAATACATTTACTTAAGAAGTAATAGCCCTGCATTTAAAAATAAAGTCCAGACAAGTCTGTTTTATTTTTACATCCCCAAACCACAAATTAGCCTCAACTAGCTTTGCAATATGTAGAGCGCACAACAGCAAACACTGCCACGAAACCCCCCACAATACACAGAAGGAAGTTTTCTCCTGTTAAAGGGAGTTTTTCTGCTCATGGGTTTTCTCTGAGGTCTAGAGCCGAGTGTGTGAAGTGCCCTGAGATAAATGTTGTTGTGAATCAGCACTATACAAATAAACTGAGCTGAACTGAGAAGGGTTAGTAGTAAAATACTTTGATGTGAATATTAGAAGTAAACTGGCTCATGGAAAACACAGGCTCTGCCTGTTAACACATGGAGAACTTTACAGCTTCTCCCTGATTAAAACTAGTTTCCTCCTGTTTTGGCAAAATATACAAAATAAAATGCAGTGATGCAGTGTAGTGACAAATGGGTGTGCGACTAACAGAATAAAGGATGTCAGACCTACTTCTAAATAGACACAGTATGTGTGTACATATAGTACCAGTATTATGATCAGTCTGGACTCTGCTGCTGTTTGTCTCCGACACTGGGTGGACTTCAGCCTGCAGCGTTTCTGTTTGTCAACCTGGCGTCATGTTTGTAGGTCACAGGGAACTCATCAAGCTGCTGTAACTGAAAGTCTGCATCCAAAACAATGACTCGGGATTTTTCAAGTCAGTAATAAAACAATACAGATGAGTCCATATGTAGGGTACACGAGGTCTTTGGTCAGCACTTCACACCAATACAACTACTGGAAGGTATCCCTCTGCCGCTGCAGTGGACTACTACACCACCTGGGGAAGCTACCAAAGATGAATTTGCACTGAACAGACTAACAGACAACTCAAGTTAGTTCAAGGGGAATGGCAGAGCTTCAGAACGGTCAGATCAGAATCCATGTTTTTGCTTTAATGTCTCCTCCTCTGCACATATGGCCTGTCATCATTACCGGGCGCCGGCCTCTCACAGAGCAGTAACGATAAACATGGACAGCAATGACAGTGATGGGGTCAGTGGAGAGACCAGGATGTTTCACATGTTCACTTCAGTTTCATGAATTGCAGCTTTCATCCACAATTGATCAACCATTTAAGATTAAAGGGTTAATATTTTCGATCAGGACCATCGATATTTGGATCAAGTAGCTCATGAAAAATAAGGTTTAATATATATAACTGTTGGAGAGAGTCAAAACACCTTGATTAGTACATTGGTACCCAGTAAACACTGCTAGTCCACAGGATTACAACACAAACCACAGCTGGGACAGACAGCCCTGCTGCAGGTGTTCCACAGATGTGCGGCACCTGTCAGCTGCTCTGCTTTCGCTCTTCACCTGGAAAGTGTGGACCCTGTGCTGCCGGTCCATCACTGTTCTGTCCTCGTCCACACCCTGGAGCTGTTCGTGGTTCCTTCTCCTGCTACAGGGTGAACCCCTGAGAAGCTCTGGCTCCCAGTGTTCATGGCCTTTTGCCAGATGAGGCTTCAGAGGGAGCAGTGACAGTCTGATCCAGCTCTGCCTTAGTACAGACAGAATCTGTTGGAATCAGTTTTCAAGGCTTCATTTACTTCACTGCTGCAGAGACGATAGACATTCACCTGATCCCTGAGAGAAAGGCCTGCTTCATATGATGTTGACAGAGTTTTATCTTTGGTGACTTTTTTTTCCTCTGGCAGTTTACGTCTTCGTACCATTTAAGGTGATTCACTGGACTTGAACTGTGAAAATTAAAACTGGAAACATCTGACCAGCAGCGTGCTCCTCTGGCAGTGCAGCTGTACGGTGCATGCATCAGTGGACATCAGCTAGCAGCTTGTTTTTGGGTCATGTTACAGATTTATTTCAGTGAAAATCAGCAAGTATAAATAAGAAACAAAAAGAAAGAAAAACGATGAACAGGAGTTTGTGCAAACATTTCAGGACAGAAATGAACTCATTCTCTAATTTTCAACCAATTTTAAAAGAGAGTCTCTGTCAAACTGTAGTTACTTTACTGACTTGTACTGTTCTCGTGCTGGTTCTGGTTCTCGCCACCTGTGACTGTCCCGAACTAGGCCAACTCCCTAAAACAGCATGTAGTGGATACAGTGTTCATCGCATTGAACGTTCAACACAGAACTCTGTACATGGCCCTATAACAGTGATGGACAACGTGCCCAGGCTCAGACAAACGCATCCGGTTCCAGTTTGACCATTAACTGCTGCTGTTTTTTCTTTATCCATTGGGCCTCTCTGAGCTTTTGTAACAAACAGTCTGGTGACCCTGGACCTTTGCTTACTTCATTATATAAGCCATGTTCACAGCCAGTCGTGATGGTGCCTGCTGAGTTTGTATGTACAGGGAAACGACATGTGAACACAAACGGACAAGAATCATATATGCCAATTATTTTTATAAGCACAAACATGTACCACTGTTTCAAGTGCAGGCTCTGTCTCTGACTCCCACCTGCTTCCTGTAAACTCTTTCTAATGAAACCAAATGGTGCAGGGATCCTACGGTTTTCTTCTTTCTCTGCTTGTCATTGCCTTATTTGTCTTAAAATGTTTGTTCCCCATCAGTCCTGGTGTTTCAGCATCCTACACAGCGCCGCCCTGATCACCTCCTCTGCCTGGCCCTCCGCGAGTTCTAAAGTTGTGCCAAAGTTTGACAAAGGGTTCTCGGTTCTTCCAGATCAACTCATGACCGAACAGGATGTACCAGCTGGAGCAGAGAGGAAACAGAAAAACAATCACATGACTTCCAAAGACAAACCTAACAAAAGGAAAAACATGGATTCATGGTTGCTATTATATCTGGTACAGAGCTGAAACAAAAGATGGGCCGGTGAAACTGCAGCTCTGAAAACAATGTGATGGCTTCACAAAGATTCACCGAGTCTGCAGCTAAACCACGTGAACAACACGTTAATGGGATAAGGAGAAATACATGGCCATGTACTAGAAAGACATAACTAAGTGTGAGAACATTTGCACAAATATCGGCCTCCAGTTACATCATTTATTCACTATCACACTGTCACATGTTGCACAGTAACGCCCACTTTTAATGTTGCATATTACAGATTTCACAACTGAGGCCTCTTTTGCTGCCACATACGAGAGTAAAGCTGCTAAAATCAGCGAGGTGCTGCAGTGATTCGGCTCATGTCCAAGTCTTACAAAGCACCAGATGAAAAATGTCTATAGGTAAAACACAAGACAAACGGAGGCTGACACACAAGTTTAATGTGGAGAGACCGAGTGAATTAGGCTGTGTCCACATCTCAGGCCTTAACGCTCACTTCTGATGTTTTGGTCAGATCTGATCTTTCGGTGAATTCTGGGCCTGTAATAATCAAGCGTCTCAGAATCAGTCCCAGGAGTTGCGCTGAAAGCCGACTCGGGTCTAAAGTTATTTGTGAAGCCTCGTCCTCTCACTTTCAGCGAGGAGAAACCCCTCCCTAAGAACGAGTGTGACATCAGTGTTCTACGACACTCAGAGCCACGAAGGCGACATTAAACCGACACGTTGTAGTTTTTCTGACAGTCGGGGTTTGTAGTTACAAACAGCTGGGAACTGAAATGCTGACGTCAGCATCACTTGTCAAATGAAGGCTTTGTGTGTGTAGAGGGTTAGGGTTGGTAACACAAAATAACACATTCATTATACACTGTGGTACTGTGCTGTTTGTCAATTCGCTTTAGGCGGCAAATTTATTGAAAAGCCACCGAGTGAGACATTACCTTCATCAGCCCTAATTTTTTCTCATTCCCTATAATGAAGCTGTTTATTGAGGGGGAACAATTATTTTCAAATAGAAGTTTCAGTCCGCTTTCACAGTCACTCGAGTCGTGTATAGGTCCATTTGGTCACTAAATCCAGTAAATAAAGGATCACCTAGTTCATAACCACTTGAGTGTTAATGCTGTAGTAACACTTTCAATCCACAGAAGCGCCCTCGTCAGCGCCTGGTGCAGCATCAATGACCCCAACATGTCCCAGGAAACCCGTGATTTGTGTATTTGCAGCTGATTTGTCACTGATTAACAGTGAGCAGTGTGGAAATGAACGAATCCAGGCATCTTCAGCGGAGCTGTAAGAGCGATTAAAGGTCTCGTTTATGACAGACTCATATCACCACTGTTGCTGCACCTGTTTTGTTAATAAAGAGTGGCACAGTCAGAGGTCGGATAGGAATCTGATCTAGGAGCACATATACAGGTGGCCCAGATCTGGTCTGTTCACACTGCTTGGACACATCAGGTCTGGGAAGGTTCAGATGGGATGTGGACGGAGCCATATGCGTTTCTCATATATACTGGAGATTAATGATGTTGGAGTAATGCTAGAACTGGATCCAGATCAGAGCCCATCCTCAAACACAAAATCAAAATAATTTCTACAGCGACTGGTCGAAACAGACTCACATCCCAAACATGGCTCCTCCTAAATGAGCAGCGTGGTCAAAAAACTTCCATCCCAGCACCACACCCGTCGTATCCAAGGCGATGATGGCCTTCAGGGCCTGCAGAGACACAGGGACAGGGATCAGGGTCTGGTGGCAAGACAGCAGGTGAACCAGGTGAAGTGAGTCTTACGTTGGCAGCGCTGAAGGTGAACATGGGGAGGAAGATGATGGCCAGTTTGGCTTCTGGCATCTTGGTACAAACAGCGGCCAGGATGGTCATGATGGCTCCAGACTACAACACACACAAAACAAACTCTGTGAGACTTGTGAATCCTGGACCTTGGACTGTTTTCTTACTCAAAGTCCAAACATTTTCTGAGTGTTGACCAACGCCTACAACAGCTGACATGAAACGCTGATCTCCAGTCTTCCTTACCCCTGATATTTTATGTATGTCAGTATTTGCCGACCTACCTGGTGGCAATGTTTTACAAGGAAGAAGCAAACTTTTATTTAAAAAAAAAAGTCTCGCAAGCATGAAAGAAAACCAGCACACAGAGAAGCAGAAAGAAAAATAAGAGCAATCAGAGGTTTGGAACTAAACTGAACTCATTCTCTAACTTCACACTCATTTTAAAGGTGAGTCCCTCTGTTGCAAAACCACAGTTCCTGTAACTTCACTGTAACTTGTGTTGCTTTCCTTCTGTTAGGTTCAGCACACACTGGAGTTTATTTTGCTGAAATATCACATGAGAGTCAAGGCACATGCACCCTGTTATATTTGCTCTTGATATAGTTTTCAACCCACATGGAAATGCTGTTCATGTTGAACAACAGTCTGTAGCCTCGCTCTCGTCACCCCTTTGTAACTGAGAGCTGTACACCAGAGCATGGCCTCTACACTGTCTGTGTTACACTGCCGTTCTCCTGGCTGGCTCACTCCGTCTGTATGCGCAGCAATAAAACAACCTCCTACAGCAAACCTGGACAGGGCTCTGGAGTCCTTGAACATAAGGCAGACAGCTGAATGGAAAACTGGTGATTTTCAGCTTGGAAAAAGTTGAGGAGCTCTAAGCAGCCATTTGGCTCAGACCACAACTCTTCTGGCATCAGATATATATAATAATAACAGCTTAGTAACTGTCTACAGACATCGATGACTGTTGCCAGGCTCCCTGCTCCAAAGGTCGCTGTGAAAACACACCAAGGAGCCACCGCTGTGTCTGTCACCATGGTTACAAGCTCCAGGACAACACCCGTACAGGTAAATGGGGAGGCCGGAGATGCAAATGGCCAGATGTGGTGCTAAAGTTGCTATTTCTCTTAATGATCTTGGTGTGATGAATCAGATCTTTAATATTCATGGGGTGCGACGGTCGCTCACTGGAGTGTACCTGGAAGTACCTGGAACGCCTTCATGGAATTTCTTTGGTCTATGAAGCCAAAAACAGTCTAGTGAGCTGGCGGCTACAAGCCACATGGATGACAACTGTGCACATACTGCGACCAGTTTCAGAAAGACAGAACCACCACATCTAGCTGTTTCTAAATGTGAATCCTCACGTTAACTTAAAAGGTCCTAATGTCGGGAAAAATGCATTCTCTACTCACCCTGTGCCTGTGCTCAGCTGGAAACACTGGTCGGAAACCATAGCGTGGCAGGCTAATTGTACCCAAGTCCAAGCACAACTCTCAAAGCCATAAAGCATATCCAACACGCCTCTTCCAAACGTTTTAACACTTGTTCCTCCTTCGGTCTCTATGAAGCATCATTATGGGCCATGACTGACCTACTGTTATTAAGTGGCTGCCAAACTGGTCCAACAGACTGCAAGGCTATGAAAAAAACAAATGGCTGGTTCAGTGCAACACTTTTTCAAAGGAGTGCACAGTGGTCACGTGCATTACTGACACTCCACTGAGCCAAAGTGTAAACAAAGGTTTTTGTTAATAAAGTAGGTCTACTTCGTTAACAGAAAAAGGTTCCCTGTGGCTGCACACATACATATACAGCCATAGGCCTGTTCTTACAAGACACTAAAGAACCTGCTAGAATATCTTCTACGTATCTATTTTCTAATCAAAAACGGATATGCCGGAGAGCTTTATGCCCTGAGATTACGATGATCAAAGGTCACTACGACCTCACCTCTGTCCCGTTCCCGAGAATCTGACTGATCGGTGGAGGCGTACAACTGAGATGATGTAATTCTAGTGTCTTCTTATTTTCTACCCCAGTAACCAACTCATTATATGACTGACCAGACACATCCTGGGGGTCCAGGCTCAGGCTGGATCAAACCGATTAGAGTCTATACACTGAAAGCAGAGCAGTGATGCTGGTGCTTACCGCTCCCAGAGATGGGCCGAACCTCCCCGTTGCCATCTTACTCACATAGCTGGCAAATGTGGAAATCACACCTGAACAGAGAGAAACAAACAGCAGTGAGTGTGACCCTCTCCCTGCTGACAGTGCGCTGTGTTCAGGTGCAGTACCTGCAGACAGGTACACGGCCATGAACTGCTCTCTGCCCAGCATGGAGACAGCGCTGGTGGAGAAGCTCCACAGGACATACATGTTGGCAGCCATGTGGAAGAAAGAGAAGTGACTGAATGTGGAGAGAAGCATTGGAGCGCACAGAGTCTCTGCAGGAAGACACACGACAGAGGGTTAGCTGCTTTTATCAGTGTTCACCGAGTGTAACTCAGACCATGAAACCATGAGGTGCTCTGAGCAGTCAGACTCACTGGAGGCGGGGTTGGAGGTGAAGTACTTGATCATGGAGCGCTGCAGAGACGGTACTCTCCAACAGCAGAACACAACGACATTAGCTGCAATGATCCCTGCAGAAAAACAAAAGAGAGACTGTTAGTTCAGAGCTCAGTGTAGTGTCTCTGTGAGGTGCTGTGTGATGTGTGCTTTGTATGAATCCTGTCTGTTACAGTTCAGGGCTCCGGCAAGATTTCAACTGATTAAATCCAAAGCTTTTATTTTGGTGGAAAAGACATTTTCCTGTGTTTAAGTGTATTTTCAGTGCTTTGCTCAAAAACACTGAGGCTGACAGGTTAAACTGTGCATACATCCCAATTCCCATAACTGCATCCACGTTTCCCTCACCTCTATCTTTCCTTGTGTCTTAGTCCCGCCCACATAAGATACGAGGACAGAGGAATCGAGGAAGCATTTTTAGAGACACAAGGCGCCCTTTTCTCCAATCCTTCATCTAAAGTATCTAATCAGCAAGGGGTGTGTCTGTACATAAAGGGCTTCCACGAGGGATGCGCTCGTGTATCCTGGCCCCGCAGAGCAGGGATAAGAGCTTTGGGATGTTCTTCAAGATAGCGGACAGGAATGACTTCTGGGTCGAGCAAGGAATGGTCAAGTGAGGGACTTGGAATGGAACCTCTGTCTCTGCCATTACCGGACAGGAAACTGCCATGTGCGTGGGTCAGTGTCCTCTCACCTGTGACTGTCCTCTGACCCTCACTCAGCCTGTTCCACCAATGGTTGATCTGAAACACAAGCAGCCAATCAGGGCTCAGGTAAGAGATAAAAAGAGGCATTAAGTCTTACATGTGTCATGACACTAACATGAACTGAGGCTACTTATCACATATGACATCAACTATACTGCACAGATTCACTAACTGTATTTACTGTGTCACATAACACATTTGTTCCTCTTTTCTTTCTGTAGTGTCTGAATGTTGTTTATCTGTTTGTGAGGGTCCTTTATGACAATTTGGAAGGACTCTGCACAGCCCCCTTGGCTTTCTTCTGGACAGCATTGGAGGTCTAAT
>NW_018128167.1:57267-59663 GCF_001952655.1 Monopterus albus
TGACCGGGGTATAAACGGTTAAAAGACCGGTCAAATAGACTGGCGCAAGACCTAAACCAGGGTCTGATTCACATGGTGAGTTCACCACTTGCATTGCTGCTGTTAGGCTCTGGGTGGCATTTGTGAGAAGAAACGGAAACAGAGAATATGACAAGCCTTACCCTTTAACCCTCCTCACCTCTTTGCGCATGTCTCCTCGTTTCTGTGGTCGCAGCTTCTCCAGCCAATCAGCTCTGATCTCGTCGAAGTAGCTCTGGACTCGGGACTTGAGGGATTCGTACTGCCAGATGGCTGCCGAGCCGAAGGAGCAGCCTGTAAACTGACATGGCATTAACAGCTGCCAATGACATCACCAACAATGTCACCCCCATCAACAACAACAGGCAGATATCACCTACCCCCACAGTGAAGACGAGTGGCTTGATGAGCCGGCCGAAGGCCCGAGGGGAACTGGGTGGCACCTGCTGGTCCCAGTGGGGGGTGGAGGTCCGGTGGTGAACTGTCGTCTCAGAGGACTCTGTGTGGGGGGGTGCCGGCTCCTCCTCCACTACCCTCTTGGTTTCTGGTTTCCTCGTGGCTTTCTTGAAGCCACATCTCTGTTGGCAGCTGTGAGGCCACCTGCTAGATGGACAGAGAACTTCCTGTGAGGGCATTTTTACACATGTACGCACACCTCACATGTTTATATTTTTGATCATCTAAACAATCAATAGATGCAGACCTTCGATCAAGAAACTGGTGTGTGTCAGTGAATGTTAGGTAAAATGTGTATGATGTAGAAGAGCACAGCGGTTGGCAGGTTAGACACTGACCATGAGATTTTATTAACAAATGTTTTATAAAAGGTGTCACAGACTCATATGTCACACAGTAAATATAAACCTGTCCGGTGTTTCACGACTGTTGTCTTAGCAGTTAAGTAAAAGATGTGAAGTAGGAGGAAATACTGGAGAAGTATAAAACTCAGTCTTAGACAGTCTTGTGACTTCTGCAGATTAGGAACACCTAAATGTTCAATACGTTCTAATGAGAAAGGCAGGTTTATTTGTTTTGAGGACAGCGAAATGGACAAGAAAGATTTTATTTCTTTGTAGGCACGATTTTTACGGGACATTCTCACATTCACAAGAAGAAATGGACTAAAACCCTTAAAATTGTGGACGCTTCTGTCCAGAACTACTTAAAAATTTCCTTTAGAATTATTAAAGCATGCCCATTATCTATCAAGATAAGAAGAAAAATAACTAGGCTATGATATTTTGTCACATAAAGACAGTAGTTATTACTTCATTGTATTTATTTCATTTTTCTGCGATTAATTGCTGACTATTCACTGTTGTGTTCATATAATGCACGAAAACAATATATTTAGAAACATATATCTTTAAATAGAGGAAGTAATAAAACACACACACGAGAAAGGTCAACTTAGCATTAAAACCCGACAGCCGCTAAATCTGAACATTTGCAATAGTTTTATAATTACCTGACAAATAAATGGCTAAACTACGAAAAGGCAACAAAAGTGAAACGTTTAACATTGTCAGAACAAAACAAGCAAACTAATGACTAGCACTTAGCTGTTAGCTGTTAGCCGGCTAACAGCTAAACTGTGCCTGCTAGCCCAGCAGCGGGAGTCTGTTTGTGTGTGAGCAGGCCGCCCCATTCCGTCTGTGGTCACTCTCACCTGCCACCTTTCACGGAGCTCCGTAAAACATCTTTTGTGGTTAGTCTGAGCCGGACAAAGCAACTCCCCCACGCCATTTTGGAACCCAGTAATCTCGATTGGTTGAAGTAAGAAGATTATCCATTTCCGGGTCAACACGGAAGGCTGAGAGCCAGTGATGTGTCGTTCACGAACGATTCGTTCATTTTGAACGAATCTTTACATTTATTTTCCTTACTTATATATCTTACAATTGTATTGATGAGAATCAAGTAGAATCTGCTTACTTTGAATACTGCAACTTCTGTTGAGGCAGGATGTCTGCATCTCTTTGTGACCAGACAGCCTATTTACATTGTGAGTTGTTTGTTTTTGGTAACATGACATGACCGCTTTGTTGGATACAGAAATTAGTTAATTTTCAACCGTACTTACAATTTTTTTTTACTGTTATTTTTATTATAAAATAGCTTTTTATTTCCTACAGACTATAATTTTGTGAATATCTGTCAATATGGTTCTTTTCCATAACACTGAATGTTTTAATAAAGAGTTGGGCTGGTTAATAAACTTCATCAGGGAAAATCTTTCTGTGTACTATACAGAAGACGGCTTAGCTTAGCTTAGGATGTTACCTGACAAAAGACCAAACGAATTTGACCCAAAACATCCGGAGGGGAGGTGATGAAGTAACAGACTGCATAGCCTCAAGACACAGGTACGATATTAC
>NW_018128167.1:60686-81730 GCF_001952655.1 Monopterus albus
CCCCTGTCGTTCACCGGGGTAAACTCCAACACATGGCGGCTAAGCTGGGGAGCTATGAGCAAGCCCACACCAGCCCACCGCCTCTCACCGTGGGCAACTCCAGAGTAGTAGAGAGTCCAGCCTCTCTCGAGGAGTAAAGTTCCAGAGTCCAAGCTGTGCGTGGAGGTGAGCCCGACTATATCTAGCCGGTACCTCTCAACCTCCTGCACAAGCTCAGGCTCCTTCCCCACCAGCGAGGTGACATTCCATGTCCCCAGGGCTAGTCTCCGTGTCCAGAGATCAGGTCGTCGGGGCCCCTGCCTTTGACTGCTGCCCAATCCACTGTGCGCCGGCCCCTTATGGATCCTCCTGCAGGTGGTGGGCCCACAGGAGGAACGAAATGACTCGAAAAAAAAATTTGTTAATTTTGCTGAATGAGATTCAAAGAACTGAATCAGTAAAATGATCCGAACTTCCCATCGCTACGGAGAGAGTGGTGGAGGGGCAACAGCGCCACCTAAAGGTCGGAGAATAATATCAGTGCGCTCCTTGACTAAGTATTACGTTAGCATCAACAACACAAAACCACTTCCGTCCAGCACTTTAAAAATAAAATAAAGTCAAATGTATTAAATGTACAACCTTCAAATAAATTATTTTTATGTTTACATATAAAAATGAACCAATCAAGGACTTATTCATTGATAAAAACCAACACAAGGAGTAGAACAGCTGGTATAGAATTTCATTAGAATCAAATCAGGCCTAAATACGTTATTGTCACATTTCATTATTTTAAATCGTGAAGCTTATTGTGCCAGAATAATTTAGGCCTATGTGTTTTATCTTGGCTATAATAATATTTCCCCGTTAAATGCTGCTCTAAATGCTTGTATAAGATTTTAATAACAATTTTAATTTGGTATTTTAAGGTGACAAAGAACACCAGTCCCAAAATGGTTTTCCTGCTAACTTAGTCTTACATATAGCTGTATTTAATCACGTGTTCTGTCTTTATAAAATAAATAAACAAGCAACCTGTCTCCTGAACCACATACCGCTTTTATTTTCAAGGCGGTGAGCAGCTAAGGTAGTGACGTAGTTTCCGGTGGCTGTGTTTGGTGTGGTCGGGCTCAGTTTGGCTCGGTTCGGCTCAGAATACACCAGCAGCTGTAGCACCAGCACCAACACTTGTACACCTCTGTGTGACCGCGGAGGAAAGATGGCGGCCCCTTCTCTCTCCGGTCGGGCCGGTTCGGCGGGCAGCCTCGGGAACAGCCCCCCTATGGCCGCCAGCACGCCGCCACAAAGCGCAGGCGGAGAACCCGTCGGCGGCCCGAATGGAGGACCTGAACCGGCTCATCCAGGAGTTCAGCAAGCATGACCAGCGGGAGTACGACGACCAGCGGGCTCTGGAGATCCACACGGCCAAGGACTTCATCTTCTCCATGCTGGGTGAGCGCGCACACACAAACACTGGGCTGAGCCCTGCTCTTCAGCGGGGAACGCACTGCGGGGGCTCTGCTGTGAACGGTGTTGTTTTGCAGCCGGGAGGGGGGCTGCTGGAAGAAGGTGTTCACCTGGATCCCCATCCCCACCTGCACTGACGGAGCAGGTGACTCAGATTCGGGTTGGCAGACGTGAAGCTGCGGGATGGTGCGTGATTTTAAATGTTAAAGCGCAACGGTGGTGCGTTATTTGTTTTTCCAACACCTGAGCACAGGTGATGCAGACCCTCTCCGCCTCCAGTGAAGGAACAATCTGAGTAGAAGCGGTGTACAAACACACACACACACACACACACACACACAGTTCCTTTGCTGAGTTCCACTTCTGTGACCCAGCACGTTGAGGAAAGTTTCTAACTGTGTTGGAGATACAGTATTTTCAAACTCCTCAAAGTCTAGGTTTGTAGATGCATCAAAAAATATGCAAAAAAATATTTTAGTGCAGGATAAAGGATTTTGTCCTTCTCGTCATCTTCCTCTGGAGAAACTTCCTCCTTGAGCTCTTTTATTTTATTGTATTATTAATGTTAATATTTGTGTTTGCTTCATATTTGCAGTTGAGTTGTCTGAGTCGCTGCTCAAACCAAACAGGGCCTTGTGTTAGACTGAATGTGTGCTGTGCTGGATGTGATGACCATATCTGTTCCAGAAAGTCCACTTTGGCAGTAGATTTGTGAAGGTTTTATCAGGTGGAGTTGTGGAATTCTGGGAAGTTATGTCTTGTGGAAGCAGAACTTTACATGAACATAATAATAAGCACACATGTTAAACCATATTGGCTGCAAATCATTCCTTCAGAAATAAATGACAGTTTAGAACCGTGTGGTTTATGTGTGGACCCTAAGCTGAATATATCCCTGAACTTGAAATTAAAAGGTTCACATGGAGTTTCTCACATAACACAGTGAGTTTCCTTGAGCTCTAACACACATTAAATGTGTTTCCATTCTCAATAACTATATATATATATGGATATCAACCCACATGGGAAAAAGAGCTGCAGCCATCAGTTTACTGGTAGAAAATTAAACAGAAGCAACAGTCATCGACATGTTCTGGTTCCACCTTCTTTAATGTGAGGAACTGATGCTTTTCTTTGTCATGAGAATCAGCTGAGTCTCTGTGGATCTGCTGGTTGGACACAACAAGACGTGGAGATGCCACTTTTGGCCCTGGAGAGTCACAGTGGGACTTTTTTCTCAGTTTAAACATGGAAGGTAAAAATTGTGGGACATGATTGCAAGCAGCCTTGATTTGATTTGATTTGATTTGATTTATTCTTTCAAACATGTAAAGACAGTCAATATGTCAACACACATAATTTCACACATATCCACAAATGCATTATCAATGTGCTTATACCTAGTACATGCTTGAACGGTGTAGGAAGAGGTTAGACTTATCCAGTCCTACCCCATAGCTTTGCTCTGCAGAATGGACGCTGTATGTCCAGGCTGTTAGATGTGTGTTTAGGTTGGGTAAAGGGTCAATCCCTCTACTCAGATTTCATTATTAATCTCCTTGAGCCTCAGTGCAGCTTTAAAAGATTAATTTGTAACTGACCCCTACTGCTGAGTTAGTGATGTTTGAGACAAAGTGGTCACTCCTGTGTTTAAATAAAACTTTATTGACAACAGTAATAATACTGTTGATGGTGATCATAACTGAAACAACGCTAGAGGAAGAGGAACCATGGAGGATTAGCTGTAGGAATGTGAGATTTAGCTACTCAGTGAAAACACTCCCTATCAGTTTCATTATGACGCTGGACCTCCAAGATCTGGATTAAAATAGTCCAACACACATACACGCAGCAGGACTGTCCATCTGACAAAGCCACAGTTAATTTTAGCCATTAGCTGTTCATTTTCTCCAGCATGCTGACAGGTTTGTTTCAGATCTAAATCGGATTCAGACAAGATTTTCACAGCTCACATCCTGCAGATAAATGTGCTCTTGTGTCTGTGGGGGAAGAGAAACTTGTTTCACTGCTGTAACTCTGGTGAAACAGGCCTCAGGGTTGCTCAATGCATTGGTAAGATTTGGGAGCTGGGTCATTTCCTCTGTGGGGATCTGTGGTTCTCCTCTCTGTGCAGACCCACAGTGTCTGAGAGGAACAGAACAGAACAAAAATATCAAAACAAATAGCTGTTTCTATATTTTTCTGGTAGAGTTCAAACTGTTGTTGCCAATAAACTCTCTAATCAGTTGATAATGGCATCCCTCAAGGATCCATAGTAGACCTGCTGTTCTTTACACTATACATAAATAATAATTTGTTTTCCAAGTCAACCCTATACTGTTCATTTTTATGCTGATGTCACCGTCGCCGGCCCTGGAATGTGCTGGAATGAATGTGATGTTATTGGAGCTTTTCTGAAGACTTGATAAAAACTTACTATCCAACTAAAAACTATCCCAACACAGTGATGTATGTCAATCACTGCTGATGTGCTCTGCCCTTAATATGTTGTCCACAGACCACAGCACTCGTCCATTCTTAAGTGTCTGTTCAGACCAGAAAGTGGCCCTGCAGAAATCATCTGTGGATGCTGGCCAGTCAGTTCAGGTCTGATACACTAGTTACTGGTGAAGTATCCAGGGACTTGCTAGCACTAACCAGCCTCAGCTGGAAAATGGATGCAGTGTCCGTACGGTTTCTCCAGGAGATGTGTTAGTATTGTGGACTCCTTTGGAAGGATGTAGTGCAGACTGTGTTGCATGTCAGCTGTGGAGTGGTTTATCACATGGCTCTATCAGCTGTTTACTTTTGTGGTAGTTCAACTCTATGCAAAAGAATGACTTTGCCTCTGCGTGCACATCCACTGATCGTGGCTGTTCCGCTGAGTGATCATTTTATTTTTCTTGAACATTTTGGTGTCATAAGAGGAAGGACCAGGGAAAACACAGAGAGCAAGCTGTGGTTTGCGGCTGTACCCTATGGGGTGTGGTACAGAATAACATGAGGTATAAAGGCCTGGCTGTTTCGTAAAAAGCGTGGTCTGACTACATCCCAAGTCACCATACCGTTTTACATGGCCACTCAAAGGCGGGCAATTGTCGGTTTATGGAAATGTACAGGTTGCCAGGTCTCGAAGCTGTGGGAAGAGGAGGTTTCAGATGCTGTGAGACAATCCTAAAAGCTGATTTGTTAGAAATACACTGGTGCCTTACTGTGTTCCCTGTTTGTATGAAGTATAATGCAGTGGCCCCTGATCTGATTGTGTCTGTCCTCATTTGTCTCTCAGGAATGGTGCAGAAGTTGGACCAGAAGCTTCCAGTGGCCAACGAGTACCTCCTCCTGTCTGGAGGCGTTCGGGAGGGGGTGGTGGACCTAGACCTGGATGAGCTGAGCGTCTATGCCCGCGGCACAGACTATGACATGGACTTCACCCTGCTGGTTCCAGCGCTCAAACTCCATGACCGCAACCAGCCAGTGACCCTGGACATGAGACATTCAGCCCTGGGCCACTCCTGGCTCAGCCTCCGCCTCTTCGATGAAGGAACCATCAATAAGTGGAAGGACTGCTGCACCATTGTCGACCACATCAGCGGGACCACCAACTACTTCTTCTCTCCAACACTGGTGGCTGACTGGTTCTACCAGTCCATATCCCTGGTGCTGCTGGAGGTGCAGAAGAAGCCGCAGAGGGGGATGCCAAGAGTGGAGAAGGTGGAGAGGAATGGCACCGTCATCTCTGTCATCCTTGGTGTCGGGAGCAGCCGGATGCTCTACGACATTGTCCCAGTAGTGTCCTTCAAAGGCTGGCCAGCTGTTGCTCAGAGCTGGCTGATGGAGAACCACTTCTGGGATGGGAAGATCACAGAGGAGGAGGTGATCAGTGGCTTCTACCTCGTCCCTGCCTGTTCCTTCAAGGGCCGAAAAGACAACGAGTGGCGCCTGTCGTTCGCTCGCAGTGAGGTGCAGCTGAAGAAGTGCATCTCGTCCAGCCTGATGCAGGCATACCAGGCGTGTAAAGCCATCATCATCAAGCTGCTGTCGCGCCCCAAAGCCATCAGCCCATACCACCTCCGTAGCATCATGCTGTGGGCCTGCGACCGCCTCCCTGCCAACTACCTGGCACAGGACGACTTCTCCGCCCAGTTCCTGCTGGGCCTGATCGATGACCTGCAGCACTGCCTCGTCAACAAGATGTGTCCCAATTACTTCATTCCCCAGTGCAACATGCTGGAGCACCTTTCAGATGAAACGGCCATGCTGCACGCCCGCAAACTGTCCTCGGTGCGCTCTGACCCGGCCGAGCACCTCCGCACCACCATCGAGCACGCCAAGGCTGCCAACAGGCTGACAGTGGAGCTGCAGTGGCGAGGCAGCGCCAACAACCTGCCTTCGCCACAGTCCGATGCCGGTGGAGACAACCAGCCAGACGACCGGCTGGCCAAGAAGCTTCAGCAGCTCGTCACTGAGAATCCTGGGAAATCCATCTCAGTCTTCATCAACCCAGACGACGTGACACGGCCACACTTCCGCATCGATGACAAGTTCTTCTGAGACTGAGGAATGTTCTCCCAAACCTCTGCCTCCTCCTCCTCCTCTCTGCCTTCCTCCTCGTCGCCTCTGAAACGTTAATCTGTTCATCTTTTTGTTTCACAGAGTGAAGTGAGATGATTGTCTACTTGTTTTCCATGATTTTTTATTTTTATTTTTCTACTCCCCCTGTTCCCCTATTCCCTCCTCGTTCACTGTGTGCCCTGTGTTCTTACCTGCTGGACGCCTTTCAGATAGCAGCAGGTTGTTTTTAAAAATGAAGCATGAGGCAGAAATCCACCTTAAAATGAAACTGTATTCCTACGTTACGGTAGTTTAATGTAATTATCAGGGATCCTGCAAGAGAGACGAAACTAACAGCTCCTGAAAACACCACAGAAACTTGTACTAAGGGTCAAACCTGAAATCTGTAGTAGCAACTCGGAGACAGAACTGCAAAAGTTAGCAACAGTGACATGAATGATTCTGTGTAAGAACGTTTGGTCAGAGCGTTCACAACTAGTGATTTCATGGATTTGCTCCTCCAGCTGTGGAAGCTTCTCATGATAATTGGCGCTTTTCTACTTAGGAATTTGGATTTGTCCAATAACTAAGACATAATTATTTATTACACTGTCTCGCAGTTGTCAGATGATACGAGCCCGTTATTCTGTTGTCACTGGTGTTTTTCACAAGGTTCTCTCAATAATTCGGCGATTTAATAATGAAATTCCCATAATGATAAAATATGTTATAGTTCTCATAATAATCATGATGGAAGTGAAACGTTTCCTCATCGTTAGAAAGTATCTCCTAGTTGTGGCCTTCACACAAAGTCCTAACTATAAGGTACTATGTGATATTCAAGCCCACTATTATTATGAGGATGTTTTGTGATAATTTAGTTTCTCATCATTTGTTTGTACTAATTTCTTATAATTAATACATTTACTAGAAAATTCTCAGAAGCTCAGTTATGAGTTACCATCTTATGAAAAAGTTGTTATAGTTAAGGGCTAGTTTCTCTTAATGTTGTCTTCGTGACTCCTGCCATGCTGAGTCAGAATCATGAGACAGATCTTTGTCATTTCAAAACAAAACATTTGAAAACCTCCCTTTACTCTTTACATGGTTCAAATATCTGCAAAAATGTGGTTCATGATTTTGCGCCGATCCTGGAACAGCTCCAAGGTTGCTGAATGCTTCTGTATTTGATAAGATTGTTTACAAATTCAGGAAATGGGGATGCCAAATGGCACAGACAGAGGTCTCAGTCCCAGGAGTAGATTTGTGTGTGAAGGTGTTTTTTTCCCTTTGAGGAATGTCTTGGCCCCGCTGCGGGAGGATGGTACTAACGTCTTAGAAACTCACTGTAAATAGAAGAAAACTGACTGAACACCGACGTGTGTGGACAGAGAAATAGAGACTGATGATGATGATGTATGGACCACGTTTCGTCTAATTCTGCACAGAATGTAAAAACACTTTTCCTCTTGACTGTGGATGTTGTCTGTCCTGATTCTCAAACGTATCATATCAGTAGACGGTGGCACTGACTGAACAATGGTTGCACTGCACATCTGAAATGCAGATATTAACCGGTAGGATAGCACACAGTGATACTGCACCAATAACTCTAATTCCCGTATTTTGTTGTTCCTCGGTCCTTGCTCATCCCGGAAGTCGTTCTTGTCCCCCATGATGAACAACATCCCAAAGCTCTTACTGCTGCTGTGAGGACTGAGGAAGCTGTTGGAGGAAATATAACCAAGGATACAGGTGTGTATCCTTCATCCTTCTTGAAGTCTGTTACAGATTGGCATGGCCTTTATCAGAAAATTGTTTGTGATTGGACACTTCACCTTAAGGATCAGAGGAAAGGTCTCATGTCAGTTAAAACATGTTTCCTAAGCTCCTCTCTCCTCGTCCTGGCACCTTACTTGTGCAGGACTAAGACACAGGGAAAAGACGAGTGTGAGGGAATGTGGATGCAGTTAGTGGAACTGGGATTCACCTATGGTGTTGGTGTGGTGTTAGCTTGCAACATGGAGCCCCTGGTGCTGGGCGTTACTTGAACCGTTCATCCAACGGCCTAGTGCCAGGTTCACATGCTGCAGTGATGTTACAGATAGAAAGGCAATGCTGAATGTGTAAGGACGATCTCTCAGCACAAAACTTCAGCCAATCACGTGTCTCTGAGCCGGCTCTGTTGAAGGCGGAGCTTGGCCCTAGATGGCCAGCCAGGCCCCAGTCAGCACGATCACCTCCTGCTGCTGGGACCAGATGGAAACGGAGGCTGACCCGTGCCCGCCTGAACAAACACCATGTTTTTAAGCACCTGTGCTTGGTTGCGTGAGGAAAAGAGCACAAACCTCAAACACATTGTTCTGCTTCTGAAAATGGAGGAAAGCCAAAAGTGACAGTGCTTCACTATTTTCTGTTTTAGAATATTTACCAAACTAGTTGGAGTTGAAGAAGGAAAGCCATGTGAGAGAACGCTGAGCTGCTGTGTTGTTCATCAGTGACAATGGGGAGACAGAACAACCAGTCAGAGCGTGGAGAAAGCACACGCTGTGTATCACAGTGCAGTCAACCCATTTAATGAGTGTGGTGTGTGATTAGAGCCCAGATCAGGGCGGTAAACAGTGAATGTCCTGTCACCACCCCCCAGCCTCGAGGCTGATCCACCGAGTGTCTGATGCTCCGTTTTAGAGCAAGTCAAACACCTTGGTGTAGACTGGGAGGTGGGACTCTGGGGCTGATTTTAGCAGTGCAGCAACCAGCACCACGACCTTTGGCACTTTGGGTCACGTCTGAACCTCCTACCTGTTTTCAGCTCTTCTCCCACAAGTGCTGGGCAGAAAACCCCAAACATTTCTTAACGAACCATTTTCTGCTCCACTATGTAAAACAGTTTTGAATGTGTTGGAGGAAAAACATCCCACAGCTGTAACAGCTCTGCTGTGTGCCAGTTGAGCATCGGCATCAGAGATGAATGGCCGGGCATGTGAACACGCCTCCTCAGCTCACCTGTGTCCTCAGTGAACAGCCCTGGCAGCGTCACTGTGTACTTCAGCAGGTTAATCTGCTGCAGTGTGAACATTGTCAGGTCCAGTGCCACAACATATTCCTTTAGACCAGATATCACTGGCATCGCTTTGCTCATTCCTGTCACTTTGATTCACTTCCATTGTTTGGGACCACAGTAAGCTTCACTGAATCTCAATGACCTCGTGGTGGGTTTGTTTTGTTAACCTCAGCTGCTGTTTGTTTTTTTTTGTCTCCAGGGTTCAACTCTCCTTCATTTCAACCAGCTCAGGATGTGGGTTTCATCCCCAGTCAAAAACTGGGATCCACCTGATAATCTGCTTTTAGCTGCTGTGCCTGTCAGACAGCTCATCAGACGCCTGACATTTGTTCTTGGTTTTAAGAGTTTTGAGCGAGTTGCAACCTGAGCAGGGCATTTTACAGTGTACACACCAACCTGTCGGTGCTGGTGGACAAACTCCGTTTTGGATTCAGACTCATGTCCCGTCTGGATTTTCTTGCCACTGCTCAGCTGGCATTTACACCGTGGCCAGTATATCTGCAGTAGACTTACATCAGCTGATGTAGTTGCCTGGCTAACGTACTGGTCGACCTCTTATAGTAACTGTCCATTAGGGCCTGTTCACATAACAGCTGGGCCAGTGGCCAATGCTGTTTGCTGCAGCCCGGCGCCGCCTGCTGAGCTCGACAGGCTACAGGGTGAGAAAGGTCCTGTGACGCGGTGTGAGAGACAGCCAGGTGAGAGCCAGTCGCCATCATCTTGTTTGCACGTTTACTACCCCACTTGACTGTGTGATATGAGAAAGCAGCTGATCAGTGCGCCCTCTGGTTTCCCGCTTCGCTACACCATGTCTTTAACGAGTTAACAGGACATAGAAAGGACTTGTGGAAGCAAATCGCTGACAGCAAACATGTTAGAAAGCAGTTGTTACATCGGAGCAGAGGATGGTGCGCTGAAGTCGGTCCTGCCCTGAGGTTTCAGTCTGCACATTCAGGTGAAGCCTCTGCTCCGCCTGCAGCTCAGGTGGGGTCAGTGTGGAGGTCAGCAGAGACGAGGTCATCACAGTAACATCTTATGTTTACATTTAGACTTTCTCTGCCAACAGCCTGCCTTCTACTTTCCTAGTTGGTTCAAACTGAGGTGAAGTCAGGACCTTGGGTTACTGTGCCGTGGTATGAATTAGACAGCAGTTTGCGTCTTTCCAGTCTTCGTGATGGTGTTGAAATGGACGGTGAGGCCCTGTGTGTAGTGGTTTGTTCAGTAGCCTGATAATCTGAGGCCTTTGTGGAGCTGTTTTGACTTGTACTAGTCTAAGAGAATTGATACCTAAACTCTGTTGTGATTGGATCGAAAGATCGATTGAGTTCCAGGTGTGCGACTCATTGATTGACTGTTTCTACCAGTCAGACAAATCCAGGCACTGTTAACGACACCTCATCTTTACGCTACGGTACAGGTCAAGCACAAACAGCTGCACCTCTGAGGCTTTGATTGTGCGCTTGTGTCTAGGCATCATGGGAGCTGTAGTTGGTCCTGGGCTGGTTTTGCTGAAAGCCAGTCGGCCCCAGTTTCTGTCTTTGTGTTGTCAAAGTCCCAAACATTTCCAGACAAAAAGCAGTCTGCAGACATCTGGCTGGTGATGTGATCTCCATATCCCCATCCTCAAGTGCAATTAGTGAAAACACACACAACAAGCACACATGTACACACATCTCATGTAGCACTAAGACGAAAAGACACAATCTAAAAGTGGTTTTAACAAAGACGCCGAATCCCACACACACAAACTCAGAGGTTTTTCACACCATCAAAGTGCCATGCACGTGCTCGTGCTCAGTGGAACTGTATCGGTGTGGTGTTCTTCAGAGCTTCATGACCTTTGACCTTACTCTTCTCTGTTCAGAACCTTTTAACTGTGAGGTTTTATTTCCTCTGTATCTTGCTGCTCTGCTTTTCTCTGATGATGGATTTCTTTATGCAATGCTGACGTGGGTGGACCCTTCAGGTGGCAGCTCCTCCCTCATCTGTGAAGGTTCTTTATAAATCCACATCTCAGGCCTTAATGTTCAGATGTTTTAAACTTCACCTGTGATGTGGTCGGAGCCTAATTCACTGCACAGCTGTCATCACAAAGTCCTATAACCAGCTCTCAGCTTTACTGGAGCCAGAAAATCGTAATTTACAAGTTGAAAGTAAAGGTTTTGCAGCATGGGAGCCTTTGATTTTGTGGCACACACAGATGTGGTGTTCAAGGTCTCAGAAAGTCAGGAATTTAATCTTACACAGCCCCTGAAGTTCTGGCAGATGGTGTTTTATTATGTTGTGTGCCTGTGCACAAAGGTGGAGGACAAAAGGCCTTTGGTTGGATAAAGGATATTTTCTTGTGCACAAAAGCTCCAAACGTTGCTCACAAACATCATCTTGTACAGCAAATGTGCTAAGCACATTATTATTTTGTGCATAAACACAACATGTGTACAGTATAAATAAGATCTTTATCTTCCAAAACTTAGCATCTTCTGTACAGATTTTACGGAGTAGACTTTATCACATCTGCAAAAATTGTCCTGTGCATAAAGCTTTTTTGTGCCCACAATATAAAAAGTCTTTATATATTATTTGTACATTGTGTGCACAAAATATAAATGGTTGCACAATGTAGAACTTGTCTGAGCAACAACAAAAGATCGCGTGGGGCCTCGGGTCTCTGTAGAGAAGTAAATGAGGCAGCGCTCCGTCTCCTTGACTTCAGAACACGCAGGCCTGCGGTGCTGCAGTGCACTGTCAGTGTATAAGATATCAGTCTTACTTCCTTCATGGCTCTTTTTTAACCTGCTTCTGATCTTTGTTCATTCAAGGGGAAAGAAGGGAACGCCATCCTCCTAGCCTCTTTGCATTTTAGCTGCTGCGGTGGAAAAATGTGGGCAGGTGCGGTGAGTAGTGGTCCAGAAACCTGGTGGTCTAATCTGCTGGCTGGTTTGGAAACATGCTGAGATCAAACCGGACACAAGTCAGAAGTGTAGAGTTAAAACCACTGGACACTCCAGGGATGGAGCTCTGGGCCAAATGCAGCTCCAACAGCCGTAGATGTGCTACGTTTAGTCTGTGGACTTTCTCCCCTGGTCAGTCAAATCTAATGGCGTTAACTGAACTCCAGGTTTTTGTACTTTTTATACATCAGACCCAGTGTGTGATGAACTCACTGGTCAAAGGGTTGAATCTTGAGCCGGCACTGCAAACACTGACTTGACCTCCTGTGATGTGGAACTACTGTTGTAAATAGCACTTGATAAAATAACTTGAACTCCTGTATGTGTGTTCACTTCTCTCTCCATCCGCTTCAGTCACACCAGGTCAGCTGATCTCAGCCTTGATGCTTACCTGTGTAGGCCCCGCCTCCTAGGATCGCAGTTCATTGTTGGAGACTATAAATCACTATTGGTTTTAGACAATCACAGCTGAAATCATTTAAATAGCATTTAACAAATCATTTTGTGTGACATCAGTTGTTGCATGAATAACTGTGATTAACAAATTGTAATAACTGACAAGTAACCAGAGCTTTTAGTTTTTAGAAAGATGAATATTCCATCTCAAAGGTTTTCTCTCATCTCCTTGTTTCCCTTCCTCTCTCTGCCTCCTCCCCTGTCTTTTCCCTTCCTCCTCTCCTCCCTTTTCCTGCTTCCTGTTGTCTCAGCACCTGTCCTCCACCTGCTCTCCTCTCTCCGTCTCAGTTTCCTGCTGTGTTTTGGTCATGCTCAGCTCTTCCTCTCCATCAGCCGAGCAGTCGCTCAGCCAAATGGGAAATCATCCATCAGCCTGTAAACACACACACACGCACACACACTGGTTTGTGTATAGACAGAAAGAAGCAACCTGGGAAAATGTGCTGGTCAGTAATAAAAGGTGGTTAAAAATAAAATCAGAGAGGGGGGGCAGACCTGCTCCTGCTGCCTCTATAATCTCTCCCACATCACATCCAGTAACAGGAGACCACTGGGCGCAGTTGGTCTGCTCTACTCTGAGTGAAGTCGTCACGTAGTGAGATAAAACGTACACCAATTATCCAGGGACTTCTACAAATTAATGGAATATAAAGAGAATGTCAAATACTCGGAACACTTTAATGGCTGCTCCAAAATGTTTTCTGTTCAATGTGATGCAACAGTAAATCATTTTTATCCATCCAATCCAACTGACCCACAACATTTCACCCTGTACTCAAGCGCTGGCGTCCTGTGGGAGGGCCCAGTGTTCAGCCTCTGCAGTCACCCACCCTCCTCCTGATGCGGCCTTCTCTGCTACAAGTCACCTCATTTCCTCTTTTGCTTGTGCTGCTGTTCTTGCTATGACCAGTAGAGGTCACCTGTAGCATGACAAGCCTACTAGTAGGTGGAGTAGGGCCCTATTGATCCATAACTACAGTCTACAACAACTGATAATGAGCCTTTGAATGGTGTGACAACATCTGTTGCTGAAAGTTTGCTGTTACAGGTGGGGCACAAGCTGGGGCCACGTGGGACTGCTGACCTCAGCATTTCAGCACTGTGGGTTGGGGTTCTGTGGTTTGAGTGGGGTCCCCCCTATCTCTAGGCTCGCCCCTGGTAATCCTGAGCTGAGATCCAAGACCTTTGAGCAGCTCCACCCTGACAGACAGACCGGCTGCTCAGTCATCATCATCATCATCATCATCATCAAGTCACCTCAATAACGCTTCCGGCGGTGACGTCACTGTGCCCTCAAGACTGGAGCTGCAGCATCACGGCGCATGCAGAGAGAGAGAGCGAGCGAGCAGCACGCGAACACGCACAGGTGAACGCACGAGCCTCGACGTCCGCAGGAGGAGAAAAAAATCAGTGAGGAAGAAGAAGGAAAACGCGGATGCTGTGAGGAGGATTTCAGAGAAAACACCGCGTTGTGTTTCTGTCCGTTCCTCCCTCTTCCTCCCTCCTCTCTCCTCTCTCCCGCCGGTATCGATCTATCTGTGGCTGGCTGATTAGCGATCAGATTTCCTCTGGCTCGACGCTTGTTGACTGCAGCTGGTTCAAGAAGGAAAGTCGGCAGGTGGATTTGTGGCGGGGGCGCCAGGACAAGCGCACCTCACCGAACCGCACCGGGAGATGGAGCACAAAGAGAAGACACCGGCAGGTAGGACACGGGTGGAGGGAGGGAAGGTTCCCGACACTGCACGGATGGACGACAGCAAGTTGGTGCTTTTTCCTGTGGATGGAGGGCAGAGATGCTGAGGGGATAGAGGGGGATGGATGGGATGGAGGGTGTGATGCATGTTGTGTAGCTGTGTACTGCGGTATCCCGTTGCCCTGCCCGGCGCTCACATCCCGAATGCAGCTGCACTGGAGCTTTTAGGTGTGGTTATTATGGGATGGGGTACAGAGTGTGCCTGTGTTTAAGCAGAAGCTTGATGCAGCAAAACACAGAGAGGCAGACAGGTGGGCTGAGACACAGACAGGTAGTTAGACAGATGAAGACAGACAGGATGTTGCAGAGCATAAAGAGACAGGACAGTGTGGTGAGACTGACATGAGCCCTGGACAGAAGGTGGCAGGGAGACAGGAAGGTTTCACAACAGCACTGATTAATGGATTTAGAGACAGGACAACAGAGACACATAAATGAAAGCCAGAGAGCATGGTCAGCTATCAAAGGACTAAGAGACAGACAGGTGGTCAGACAGATAACAGGCTGTAAAGAAAGACGGGACGCTGCAGGTGTACAGATAAGAGTGTAAATAGACAGTGGGTAACAGGGCAGGGAGACAGGAAGTCTGACAAATGTCCACAGCCCTTAGAGACAGACAGGTGAGTAGACAGACAGACAGCCAGAGGCGTCTGCACAGACCGGTGCACTGTGGGAAGTGCAGTTCTCTTTCGCACAGACTGGGTTGGTTCATTCATCACTCAGGTGTAAGTGGACCAGCAGTGTCAGAGCCACTTCCTGCTCGCTCACAGGTGTGTTACCTGGCAACAGACGGGACACACAGGTTCTTTGGTTGGATTTGGTGTTAGCCACGCCTACAAACAACAACAGTAACAAATAAACAACAAGGATAAATAAGACAACTGCAGTGCCAGCGAGTTTGTCACTTAATCAATGAATTCGTTTGTACGGTGGCCCTGAGAGCTCAAATGCAGACAGACAAAACAGCAGACGGCAGAAACAAAATGAATAAATACAAAAAGAAAATAAAGACAATCACCAACCTGGCCTCAAAGTAACTTAAAGCACCGTCTACATGAGATTCGTGTTTTCAAAGAAACTCAGCCTTTAACTGAACCTGACCTCTGACCCCTCTGATGGTGGCTGTCTGCTGACACGGAGTCGGCGTTTACTTGAATAACAGAACATCCCAGTGCGCAGCCAGTGTGACCAGTAAAAGTCTGACTTGGTGGATACCATAGCCGTCATGTCAGCTGAGCAGGCCTGTAGATGGCCTTGAACCTTAGGACGCCGCTGCTGTGGCAGTTTCAGAAATGATGGAAGGCCGTGGCTCCAAAAACTCTGTAAGACAGCAAAAGCCAACGTTCTCGTGTGCTCGTCACCCATAAATTCAGCCAGCTTCTCTGTCATGTGTTTGCCTTTGTCGGTGTCCTGTTGAAGCTTCGCTGCTGTGGTGTTGCCTTTGGCTCTGTCCGTTCGAGGGTCTTGCTGAAAGTAGCGTTTATGCTTCCACCCTGTGAAATGGAAGGGATGCATGTAGCTGTGAGGCTCCTTCTTCTCCTAATACCCACTCCTGTCTTATAGGAGAGCAGCTCTGCACAAAGCACAACAATGAAAGTCTGTTTTATCTCAGCCAGTACTGGTCCATTAAACTGGAGCCCCTTCTAACAGTTCTGAGCTGCAGCTCTACTACATCTGATGTAGTATATGTGAAGTAAAACAGTGCCATGTGGGATCTTTGGAGAGCCACATGTACCGCATTCAGCCACCTTCAGGCTGTGTTGGTAACAGATACTGCCTGGTCCTGGTGCCGGGAGCATGGTTCAGGTACGCCCAGAGCGGTACTGATGCTGATCCTCAGGATCAGCTCAGGCTCCACCTCTTTTACCTTTAAACAGACTTGAGGCCTGAGCGAGGCCTGAGCTCTGTTTATTAAAGTTCATTCACTGGAGCTGATCTTAGCCCAAATACGATTTAAGACTCTTTCAGTTACACTCAGTCACATTTCTGCGTCTCTGCTGGTCGGGTCACACATCTGGTGTCTGTCTTTGTTTAACATGGAAGTCAGAGTCGGCAGTGATGCACCTGAAGCAGCGGCTCTTTTCAGCCGCACAGAGGAGACAGACAGGAAGATATTTCCACAAAGTGCTACTGATACACTGAAACTGGGAAGAGGAAAGTTTTCACCTTCTTGGAATCTGGCTGCAGCGAGTCTGTCCAGTGCTTCTCGGATGTGTTTACACTGAGCTTTGTTGATGTATGTGACTTCCTGTCAGTTCACGCTGCCTGCAGCGTCTCACGGCTGTGGGAGCAAGCCAAGTCAAAACTGTGCTGATGTCAGCGAAACGTATGCGACGGTTTAAACCAGAGAGTTAAAAGGTGTGAGTCGGCACTTTGTGAGTTTAGGAAAACTGTGTGCGTGCATCCAGGCGGGTGCAGTGAGTGTTAATTCAGGTGACGTGTGAGTGGACGACAGAGCTGTCAATCATCATGCCTCAACCTGGCATCAGTGCCATTTGTATTTCTGGGTCAGCTGGTCTGTAATGTGTGTGTCTGTGTGTGTGTTGTTTACAGCAGACAGATCAGTGTGTTGTATTGATTCTGGGATCAGATCCACACGATTCAGGGCTGTAGTGACCTGAAGGCCAGAGCAGAGAAACCTGAGAGACTGAATGAACACACACAAACACACACGGGCTCCCAGAGGCGGTGTGTATTTCAAGTTGATTTCTGTTTGTGTTTCTGCTGATCAGCTGAGAAACTCCCAAACACTGTCTGACTGTGCGATCAACGTGTACACAGGACTAAAAGTACCTACACCACGATGAATACTTCACTACAAGTCCTACGTTCACAACCTGAGTAAAAGTACAACACTTATAGTATCAAAAGTAAAAGTAGTCATTATGAAGGAACGTGGTCCCTGTCAGTGTTTCATGTTTCTGGACTAACATTACTGCTGCATTAGTTTGTGTTGATTGTGTTTTATGTACTGTTGTAGTTCCATCTACATAAAACATCACTCACAGCTTGTTTTCAGTTTAGAGACGATGCATTTTCCTGCTAATCCGAGGGCTATAAAATAGTTTAGCTTAACATGTTGGAGACTTCACTCAACCTTTAAAGAGCAATTTGTGATTTTAGCACAAAAGCTACTATTTAAAATAGATGGAAAGTTAATGTATCTGTTTGTAATAAGTTCATGAATCTTGTGTGTGGAGCTGAAAACACCTGACATCATGTCCGTTTAAAGGAGCAGCTGCTTCAGCGGGAAAAGAAAAACACAAACCAGGGCAGCATGTGAAGGCGGGCGTCTCAGGGGACCAGGTCTCTGCTGACGAGCAAAGGAAGAAATGCTCCGTACAACTGAATGTCTGAATTGATTTACACACAGCAGTTCATTTGCATGGGCATTGCACTGAAGCAAGTGGCTTATTGACAACAGAGTTTCTGTCACAGTCACCTGAACAGACAAAACGTAAGTCGTTTTTTCACCTTTTATCGACCAAACAATTCATTAAGAGGATTAACAGAAATTGGACATAATTGTTAGGTGCAGCCACAGTTGAATTAAAATCTGATTTTAAGCCAGAGCTGCGGAGAGGACAAGCAGAGACGTGTTAGTCTCTTCATACACTGATGGTCACAAATACAGGCCTCAACGGTAGGAAGTCACAGTTTAAGTCGCGCCTGCATAGTAGTTTAGTATCAGTCGACAGGTTTACTTGTTGGAACACTGTTTGTTTGCACAGCTGTGAAGACGCTGATGTGACTTAAAGACTGTGAATACCATTATTTGGATTTCATTTATATCTACACTTAAGTATCCTGATGCAGATTTGAGCTGGTATCGGCCTCCCTAGATCCTCCGTGTGCCACGGTATTGACATGTGGCAGAACATCACTCAACATAATCGATGCTAAAGTGCAGAGATGGGTGCTGATGTTGTCTAAAGTCCTGTAACGTTAACTATGTGATGTCAGACAGGATGGTTTCAAAAATGTGGTCTGGTCCTTTAAGAGTAATCGCCATGGAGACTGAAAGGACGAGGGGGAGTGAGTGGGCATTAGTCAGCAGACCTTTCAGTTATTTATGATGTCCTCCTGCAAATGGCCTCTACGACACACACACACAGACACACACACACACACGCTGCTGTGGACCCTGGGTGATGAACAGTCTAATGGAACGCGGCTGCAGCATATGAACAGGATGGATGTCTCCGCCACGTTAAGGCTCCCACCACCCCCGCCTCAGCCCCAACTGTACAGTAGCCGTATGCAGCCCCTTCACCACTTCACCCTGGCAAACTCAAAGCCAGTCCCTGCTTTGCATGTGACATAAATGTCATTATCTGCACAAGTCTGTGAGAGTCTGCATCCATGTATCAAGGAGAGCTGGATTCTGTGTTACAACATGGTGACAGGTCAGATCTTTGAGCATTCTCTCAGTGGCACATGCACCAAAAAGATTCTCCATGCTTCCAGATGTGGCCAGAGCTCCTTCCTCTCTCCCTCAGTGTGTCACGCCCTGATGCCTCGTCTCCTGCTGCTGCTCCGCCCCCTGCTGGTCAGACAGGGAGCTGCCTCTGCAGTGCCGCAGCAGCAGCACTGGGCTGCAGCACACAGACACACGGAGGGCGGGGGCCAAACAGTATGTGTGCAGGTGCTGGTCACCTGGTTACTGGGTCTCGGTTGAAATGAATGATGGTGCTGCATGTAAACATCCCCAGGCCACAGGAGCTTAGAGACCAGCACAGCTGAACAGATCAGAGGGCAGCACAAACGTTTTCATACAAGAGCACACATCAGTTCATTCAGACCTTCACTGCCACAGAGAAAATCACTGATCAAACACGAACTGTGTCACACGGACAGACACCAGTTTATCTGTAGAGGGGCTGTGTACAGCGGCAGCCAGGGCATCATTTTATTATCATCTTCATGTTTTCTTCCAGGCATGAAAGACAAAATTAGAAGCTTGAACTCATCATATGTACACTGGAATATTAGTCAATGAAAAAATGACATTATGAGTAATAGGCTGTGTTTCAGGTCCAGTCTGGGGACACATGCACAGTTCTGGTTTTGACAAAATATTTTCAGGCCATTTTTCTTCAAACTTGGATAAAATCTATGAGGTTAAATACAAAATAGATTTTGTAGAGATGTGCTGCAGCACATTTAGCCACATACTAAAGTTTACAGTCGCTGTTTCAAACTCAAAGATCATAGAGAAGAAAAAATCAGGAACACTGTCTGTGATGCAGAGACATGTCTGAGTGCACATTAGTGCACTAAGTGCAGCTCAGGTATTGATCCTGATCATCACTTCACTGCCATTAGGAGCATTACTGCTCCCACTCATAGCGTTACTGCTCTCAGACGTGACGGTGCAGTTAGTGTCTGTAGGCCCAGGGCCTGTGCACGATGCAGGTCGACGGGATTCCAAAGCTTATCCAGGTGTGATGTTATTCCCAGTAAATTCTTCATTTGTGAGACGAGACACTTTTAACAAGAAGCTGAAACATGTCACAGTGTCTGTGTGTCAGCGTCTGCCCCGACCTGCTCCTGCTCGATGTTTCTACAACCTGCCTCCACAGGTGTATCTGCTCACCTTCGTGGGTCCCCTCAGTGTGTTTGTTTGTTTGCTGCTTCTGGTCTTTGTCAGTCTGTGTGTTGTCTCTCCACCCGTTTGTGTGGATTCAGCCTGTGTGTGGAGTAGCTCTCCGTATTTGGACTTTCGTTTGCCCCTTGGATTTATTGCTTCTTCGGACTGTTTGCATGTAGCTGGCCTCCAGTTTGGACTCTCACTCTGCTTTTGTCAGCTCGGTTCTAAAAGTTAAATATTCTGTACCAGTCTGTTGGCCTGCTGTTGTACACAGACGGTTACAAGTGGACCAGGTCCATGTTTTCATTTTAGTCAAAATCTCATTGTTACATTTTTGTTTTTGTCCAGAAATGTTTTTAGTTTATGTTTGTGACATTTTAGTCTGTTATGTCCTGAAGGTTTACAGTTTTTCTCTATCGCTTTCATTCATTTCTCAGAACTACTCGTTCAACCGTCAGATTCTGTTGTCAGTTGTTCACATCATATCAGCAATTTCTTGTTGTTTCCATCAAATTGCAATTGCTTTTGGACAACATGCAAATGGTTCTGTACATCTGTCAGCTGTTTTTGACAATTCTTGTTGCTTTTGTCCAGCTGTGCAAAATAACTTGTCCTGGTTCTCAGCTGAAATGTCACAACCACCAAACCAATTAGTCTTTTTTTCAGGTTGGAAGTCTGTACTATCAAAATGAGTGAACATGTTCTCAGAATTGCATGTCTGTACAGATTTCTGCAAAGTGTGAGTAGATGTTTGCTAAGAAATATGTCCAGAATTGAGAAATTGCTCTCAGGTGAGTCTTCACCTTCGTTAACGAAGAGAACCACCTCACAACTTCATATACTTGGATGAGGCTGGCTTCAACCTGGCCAAAGGCAGAAGGCGTGGTAGAAATCTAATCGGCCAGAGAGCTACTGTTGATGTCCCAGGCCAACGGGGAGGAAACATCACTATGTGTGCTGCTATGTCAGACCAAGGTGTGCTAGCTCATATTCCTATTATGGGACCGTACAACACACAGCATCTCCTTACATTCTTAGACAATCTCTATAAAAATGTCATTCCTGAAGATGAGAGGGACCTCAATCGAGATGATGTACCAAAGTATGTAGTAATTTGTGATAATGTCAGTTTCCATCGCTCTGACAACATCAGGCAGTGGTTTGTCCACCACCGCAGGATGCTGATTGAATTCCTTCCACCCTACTCCCCATTCCTGAACCCAATTGAAG
>NW_018128167.1:82282-89668 GCF_001952655.1 Monopterus albus
ACGTTCACATTGTTGAGGAAATGACATGGGATTCTGCTGCCTCTGACACAATGATTGATGAAAAAACACACTTCTGCACGATAGACAAAGCATTTTGAGCAGGTGACGCGCTTTTTCCGGTTATCCACTATGTTGTGCAGTTTGTACGTGTTGTTTTGAGAAATGCACTTGGAGATCTGCAAACTTCAATTCTGTTGTGAGAAATGAATGGAAGCGATAGAGAACAACTGTAATATTTAAAAGTACAGCCATCTCTGCTGTGTACGGTTACCACGGTTACAGGCGCCTGGCCTCTGCTGTGTACGGTTACCGCGGTTATGGACGCCTGGTCTCTGCTGTGCCTCTCTTCTGTCTCTGATGACCTTCCAGTGGGACTGTTCAGAAAAGCTGTAAACATTTGTGGTTGCTGATGTTGTTGGACGTGGTGCGGACTATGATCCCACCCTCAGAGTGTGCGTTGTTTCCTGTTGCCATCACAAGTTTGTCGGTCTCTGATATTAATAGTTGTGATCACCTTCCAGCCGTGACCATTTAAACGCAGAATAACTCCTCTTCTCCTACTGTCGGAGCCCATTCACTCACAGACCTGAAGCCCGAGCGGCGTCTCAGAGCCCCTGTTAGGAGTCACACCGACACTTTAACCGCAGAGCAGGATTCACTAGTTATTTCTGAAGCGTCTACTCTCAGCGAGGAGAAATCCTGCTCCTCAGAACGAGTGTGGCATCGTTGTTTCACTACATTCAGAGCTGATTCAGATGTTATAGAGACGTGTTGTAGGTTTCCTGCCAGCTTGAAAAGGCCACAGAAAGACACAAAATGGCCACAAAGACCACAAAGACACACAAACAACCCCAAAGGTAAAGCAACTGTGAGAAGAAACAAAATACCCACAAAAGATGCAAAAAGAGGGTGTGAGCCCATTTTCTCAGATAAGTCCATGGTACAGCATCTGATAGGTGATGTGACACGATTCCTTTTACCAGACTCACACACCAACTTACTCCAGTGACAGAGGTACACTGTAAAGCCACCAGCAGCCGAGGAAGAGGAGCAGACATGAACCTGCTGCTCACACTCCCACAGTGTGTGTAGCAGCTGGGCTGTGTGTCGTCACACGGAGGCGTGAGCTGCTACGGAGGTGTGTGCAGCAGAAAGAGAAACAGCCAGAGAGTGTAGTGACTCCTCTGAGTGTGTCTGCACAGCTGAAGTGACTGATTAGCCTGAGGCAGGGTTGTGTGCACGATGACCCGGTATTGTGGCCTGCTTCGCCGCCTGCTGTCCGGGGAGAGTAAAGGCGAGGAGGCGGACGAGGAGGAGAGGAGTGCTGCGAGAGAGAGCAGCCAGCAGGGTGAGTCAAACTCAGCGGGGTTGGAGGGGGGCTCGCTTGTTCCCTGAGCAGGGTGCTGTTGCCGTGGAGTCAGGTTTTAGTTAGCGAGGACAGAGTCAGCCGCTCAACTTGGGTCTGACACCCTGGTGTGGCTGGACTTCACAGTTGCTTCGTCTGGTTGTGTGTCATCCTCCCTGAGATGCAGCATCGAGGCTCCCGAGACACAAACAGGGACGATTACACGAAAACCACAGTGAAAAATAGTGGTAATGATAACAAAATGATTGGATCCACCAGTGTAAGGACTCGCCCAGTCTCAGTCCAAAGACACACACGATGACTCCACTGTCAATGTGGACGTTTTTCTACTTGACCTGAGTGATTTCACTTCATGCCAGCTACTTGTCTTGTACTTCATACTGCACCACATGTATCTGACAGCTGTAAGTAACTTTCCAGTCAAGAAAACTGTGATCAGGTCATAGAACAGGCTACGGTGCAAGCAAAGCGTTGACAGCTGGGCCTCTTTTCTTCCCTTGTTATGGTCGTCGATGTCTCCGAGCTCAGCCAGAGATGCTTCCTGTCTGAACTTCTCTCCTGGATTCACAAATAACCTGATATTTAATGCACAGCAACAATTTGAGAAGTTTTAGTGTTAAAACCTACAGATTTGTGAGGCAGGACACTTTTTCTTCCCGCCCTCCATTAAGCATCTCAGTTCCTTGGATGTGTCTTGTGCACTGATGCATTAACACTAATCATTTATTTGTGATCACTTATCAGTCACAGAAGCCAGCTACTTTCACTTGTGTCACTTTTGCCTTTTTAAATACAGCACTTTTGTAGTGGTACTTCTACTGAAGTCAAGGTTAGAAGTACTTCTTCCACCACTGGTCTGCACAGGGCTAACAAACAAATGAACACGCCAGACAAAATGACATTATAAATCAAAGTACCGAGTGAATACCTTCCTATGAAATGATGACAAAAACAAGAACATTTGAGGGAAACAAGCAAACGCTGAAGTCACAAAGAGAAATTCAACAAGCTTTTAGAAGTGATAGGCACGACAAAGGTGTTCAGTGTGTCAAGAGTACGATGATCTAAATTAAATAAAAAGCTATTTTAAGTGTGAAAAGTTTCACTATGCCGCAGTAGATCCAGTTACATCTGGACAGGGACCATGACCTGACCGGTCTTCATCACCTAGAGAGCGAGACACAGTGCTGACACGCATGTTCCACCTTCAGCTAATTTGGCTCTGGTTGTCAGCAGCTGTCGCTTTGCTCCTGACACTGACAAGGACAAACATGAGTACAGTCAGACACAAATATATAACTAAACACAGAAGTGTTGGATGAGTGAACATGTGGCTTGTTTGACATCTTTTTGCTGAGCCTGTGTGTTTTGTGTTTCACCTGGCTGCACTACATGTACCTGATACCTTCAGCTCCAGAACCAGATGAATCAAACCAAACCCAGTAGAACCATCAGACTCTATTTATCCCAGTAGGAAATCCACCAGCTACCCAGCAGGATGGAAAGTACTTCCCAGTATAAGTATATAAGGTAGTTACCATCAGCTCCACCTTTACCAGCTGCAGCATTAAAGTGATGGACACAGTAATTAGTCACTATGATCCAGTATCAGAGGCCGTTCTGCTGGACCAGTACTGGTACTGATGGTACTTCAAGTAGATTTGGATGCTGATACTTTGTACTTTTACTTAAGTAACATGTTGAAAGCGGGACTTTTACTTGTAACCCCGTATTTTTACAGTGTGGTGTTACTACTTCAGTAAAAGATTGGAGGACTTCTTCCACCACTGGCTGTTGCTATAGCAGGTGTTCCTAATAAACTGACTACTGAGTGTTCATATGGTTACACAGAAAGCCTGTGAGTCCTTTCTAGGTCAGAGTGAAGCGTTCTGGTGCCGACTCAGTCAGAACAACATGCTTAGCTCCAGAACCTGTGACAGATCCAGAACACACACAGCTAAATTTACCTCCTGCACTCCCCTGTGTGTGTCTGTATGTGGCACCTTGACAGTGACCTCGCAGTTATTTTTACAGTCTCATATATTTGTGTCTGAGCAGCTGTGAGTTTCCTCAGGGCTTTCAGCGCCTTGTGGATTTGCAGCTGAACTTTCATTTACGCCTAGTCAGCAGAACGGCTGATGTCAGTAGAGTCTAAATATAAATCATGCAGCAAACATCAGCTCGTACAAACTGTCGACACCAGTGATGCATTTACTGAACAGTTGTGTTTTGGTCATTTCATATAGAACTTGTGTGCACACAGTTAGTCTGAATGTGTTACTGCAGTTAATGTCTCTCTGTCTCCCTCTGCTGCTCAGTACAGGGTGACTAGTCATAGATGGCTCACCGAGCAGGCCTGCGGGCCTACAGGCACCAGGCACTAAGCCTACAGGCCTACAGGCACCAGGTCCACAGGCACAAAGCCTACAGGCACCAGGCACTAAGCCTACAGGCTTACACGCAGCAGGCCAAAAGGCCCCAGGACCCTTGCACCAGGCCGAAGGGCACCGGGCGCTAAGCCTACAGGCCAACACGCAGCAGGCCTACAGGCACCAGGCCTACACGCAGCAGGCCTACAGGCACCAGGTCCACAGGCACAAAGCCTACAGGCACCAGGTCCACAGGCACAAAGCCTACAGGCACCAGGCGCTAAGCCTGCAGGCCTACACGCAGCAGGCCAACAGGCACCAGGTCCACAGGCACAAAGACTACAGGCCTACAGGCCCACAGGCCCCATGCACCAGGCCGAAAGGCACCAGGCGCTAAGCCTACAGGCCTACACGCAGCAGGCCAACAGGCACCAGGTCCACAGGCACAAAGACTACAGGCCTACAGGCCCACAGGCCCCATGCACCAGGCCGAAAGGCACCAGGCGCTAAGCCTACAGGGCCACAGGCCTATAGGCACCAAGCCCCCAGGCCAGGGGCCCACAGTGTCTGGGACTCCTGGGGTTCATCTGCCTAATATCTAAGAAACAGGCAAAATGACCACAAAGAGACACATAACTATAACGAGATGCACAGAAACACAAAACATTTACAAAGTAATGCCAACAGGGCGGCTGTGGTGCAGGGGTAGAGTGGGTCAACCTCTAATTGCTGGGTTGGCGGTTCAATCCTCAGCCCACATGTCTGTCCTTTGGCCAGAGACTGAACCCCAAGTTTCTCCTGATGGCCAGGCCATCGCCTTGCGTGGCATCTCTGCCGCCATCAGTGTGTGAATGGGTGGCTATAAAGCACTTTGTCCGGTAAGGTAGAAAAACGCTGTATAAGTGCAGCCATTTACCAAACCATGCTGGGCTTGGGGTCATTTTGTGTGTCTCTCAGTCTGAAGGTCTTGCTCCTCTGGAGGAGTCTGCACCCAGGAGCTGTTGTCTGACAATCAGTTGATGAAAAGAGTGAAGGTGGTTATTAACAGTCTGTCATCTGCACTAACAGGACACCCACCAGGCAGAAGCAGCACAGATAAACCTCTATAATGTGATTTTATTCATTTTAAGTATTGTCGCCATTCACAAGCTCTCTCCCCCCTCAATGTGGAGGTGTCTGAGACCCAATCCCACTTCTTATTTTTTTACCACGGTTTGATTCAACATCAAACACACACACACACACACAGCTGGATGTACGCTGTCACACTCCTGTGCTCCAAATCATATAGATTAAAGCTGTTTTGTCACAAGTGAACTAAAGTTGTACAGAAGGTCGATAAACCAAGGAGCAGAAACCACATTAATAGGTGTCACAACAGTTAGCACTAGCAGCAGCAGTGCTAGCAGGTACTAAGCTGCAGCGTCCAGCAGATGGCAGTGTCTGTCCAGTCCGAGCAGATGCTGAGTTCAGTGTGATTCAGTGAGAGGCTGCAGCTGATTGGTCCAGCACTGATTCAGTCTTTAATGATCACATTCAGAGAAACAGTGAGAGCACGAGGAGACCAAACCTCTGGCACACCCAGATCAGCTTCAGCTGAAGGTCTGAGCTGGTACCAGTTACAGACCCACACATGACTGTACCACACACTCCTTAAATAGCCATGAAATACATCACCTGCCCTCCCCTTCTGATAAACGTCCTCATGCTTTGAAACATCAGACCACAGAACTGTAGCTGTCTGAGCATTTTTCAGTTTTCATACATGTTACTGACAATAGTTTGTCAGGATAAAAGACTCCAGCAGCTGGACTCTCGTCATGTGAGGGCTTGTGTATAACCAGTCCACTGTGGGGAGACTGGGGTGCCCTGTTTCCATACTGGTGAAGGCTCCAAACCTTTGAAGCAAAAATGGGTCAAGCTTTGTTCTAATAGTTCGACATGCACAACATGTTTAGTCCGCTCTAACGTCTGCTCCCCAGTGATGCTGTGCAGCATGTTCAGTGTAGTTGTCTGGCCAATCAGTGAACAGCAGCAGGAAGGACAGGAAGTGAGACAGTTGTTATGAAGTCATCATTTTGTGTTGTTTAGTTTCAAACCTGATGTTTACATCATTTGTTCTTTACATGTCTGACTGATTTTGCAGTGAACCCTGATCACATCAGTATTTAAAATGTTTTTTCACAGGAAAGCAGCAGCGTATTTCATAAACTGTCAATGATGGATTGATTATTGATTGCTAATGTGGCAGATTAAGTAAATCATATCACCAGTCCTGCAGGAATTCTGTGGGGGAGCGCTCCGTCTCACCAAGTGGGATTTAGGAAAATGTTTGATTTGAGATGAGTCACCAGTAGAAACTGGTGCACAGGAGGAGAAACGGAGATTCTGATGTAAAAATATAATTTGGGTTAGTTTGGTATATAACAATAATGAGAGGAACAGTGCTGAGTGTTTTCATGTCTTTGTTTGCTCTGTCCTCTGTGCCGCCTACACTACTGTGTGCTCCTGGGTTCCTCCTCTTGTTTCAGGGCTTAGCTGCAGCATGTGGATGTGTGTGTGTGTGTGTGTGTGATGGGGCGGTTTTATAATCTGAAGGAATAGATGAAGGAATCTGTGACATAACAAGTCGACTTCTGTGGTGCAGTACGTTGGAAGGTGTGATTCTTTAGATGAAAGAGTGATTCTTAAATGAGTTTTAAAATCTCTCATAGGAACACAAAGCTTTGAAAACACCTGGCATGAAATTATATTTAAACAGGAGGGAATAGTGCATTTGTTGGGGACTATTTTCAGCAGCAGATGAAGCCACATTTGGAGCTGTAGCACAGTCGTTCCCAGAGAGGGTGCCTTGAGGACAGCCCAAATTGGATCAGAGACATGTGGGAGAATTTAGAAACACAGTCAGTCTCTGCGTCCCCGTCACCAGGTCACAGTGACATCTGAAAAACTTTGACTACCTCCTTATCCAAACTCTACACGACAGGCTGGAAAACAGTCTCATAGTAATGAGTCAGTGACACTTATGCTGTTGACCCTGTTCTGAACAGCAGCTCTACTACATCTGGTGCAGTATAGATGAAGTACAACAACGCTTTGCTACCCATTTTAGCCATCTGGTAGCAATGGCGACCGTGGGACCTGCTGACTTTCTGCTGCCCTCTGATGTGGCAGTTTGTCTATTGATCAGGAAACATACCTGAACTGTACGCACACACTGGGGAGTCGAGTCCAGGACTGAAGGTCAGGAAATCCACAGTGGCTTCACCGCGATCGATCCTGCAGCTCATTAACACCCAGCAGGACAGAGAGGACGTGTGTGTGTGTGTTTGTGTGTCTGTGTGTGAAGATATAAAGTTATCAACTGATAAAGATGGAGCTGGAGTCTGGAGGCCACAGGGGCCAGGTGCTGAAACGCTGCATAGTCTCAGAACTAAAGTTGTGACATCACATTTATCAGTCACTGTGGAAATGGCTTCATGTGCATGAGGCCCATTTCCAATCCCACAGTTCATCTGAAACGGATGAGGAAACACCCTTGAACATCTATTTGCATACGTGTGCCTGCTGCATTACACCTGTCGGTGAGAAGAACAGCAGAGAGGAGGTGAAGTTTCACTGATGTGTAATGTCATTACACATAACTCTTTG
>NW_018128167.1:89718-108005 GCF_001952655.1 Monopterus albus
TATCCATGCAATCAACCACTCTGTACATAAGTCACCATTTACTCACTGCTAGATTGTCTTGAAGCACCGTGTCATGAATCTCCAGCGTCCATTCTGGCTGTGCCTGTCCTGTTTTTGACCTGTTTCTCAGACTGCGACCCTGCCTTCCCACCGTATGAACCACTGGAATCTGTTAAGAGTCACTCGTTGGAGGAGTGAGTGAAGAAATGAATAGACCCAGATGACTGACTTCAGTGCAAGCAGATGGATATGATGAGACAGGCTGAGCTATAGATGCTAGGGTCACTCCCAGTCTGGCCGGTGGGTGGTAGATGGGATCTGATGACTGTGTACCGACCTGGCTGGTGGAGGCTGGAAGGGTGGAGTGGAGTAATGGTCTGGAGGAGAATGGTCCGTGGAGGATGGTTGAGGAACGAGGCAGGGTAGACAGACTGAAAGAACAAAACCCAATGGTAACAAGACTAAGAGAAGGAGTGAGAGAATGGCGTTGGTTGTTGGCCTGAAAACACGACGAACTGGTAAGGGAGTGGAAAGTGAATTGGGTATAAATAAGGTGAAGGACTGAGTGAAAACAGCTGGTGTCAATTAGGGAAATGAGTGGCAGGTGTGCAAGGTGACGTGATCAGGGATTGAAAAACAAAGAGAGGGAGGTGAGAGAGGCAGGTGCAGCCGAGCAAACCTGACAGAATCAGCAGTGTTTGGACATTTGCTCCCTCCTGACTTCTGGTCGGCTTTCTGTCCCTAGTTGTCTGCTTGCTTTTCTTGTGTGTGGACATTCATGTCTCCCTGGATCTGGTTATTTGTCTGTCCCTTGTCTGAACTGTTTTCCTGGACCTGTACCACAACTAGTCTGCTCCCTGTGTTGACTGCTGTTTAACTTGTCGTTCTAACCTGTGTATCTGTGGGTTGTCTGCTCTCCGCCTGTGTCGTTTGTCTACCACAGTACCCACCATCACACCTACCTGTGCTGAAGTTTGCCTGCTGCATACCTGTGTTAGTCATTGTTCGCACTTTCATCACAACCACTTTGCCTCTGGTCTGCATTTGAGCCCTCAAATTACAAAATGTGACAGTAAAAGAATGATGGAGATGAGGATGTTTCTCTCTGCTCTGTCCCGCTGTGCAGCTATGAGGATGCAAATACACAGTAATTAAAGACACCTACCTGTTTTTTTCTGCTGGAAGTGTAGGCCTACATTCTGCATGATGGTGCGTTCACTGACACATTCTCCATATGCCAGAAAACTGACAGCATGATCCGTTTCGGTTCGATCTGTCAACAGGGCTCGTGACACCTCGGCCTCAGGCCCAGAAACTAAGCGGTTCCCTGTGGAGGATTAGACTTTGTAGCATCAAAGTGTTTGCACGTCACAGGACTCCAGAGCTGAAACACCCCCTAAAATATTCAGTTTACTGTTGGTTTCCTGCTTTTCATCAGGTCAGTGAATGTTGCTGGAGCATTTCACTGTTCTAATAGCATTTCAGTTTTCAAGATGAAGTGTTCTGATAAAAAAAAATTGATTCCAAAGTTCAGAGTGTTTATTGTCATATGCACAATAAAGAAACAAGTTTCCTTGTACAAAGAAATTCTTCCTTTGCCTTCTACTATGAGTGCCATTAAACGTTAGAAAAACAAATAAATAAGAATAAAGTAAAATATTTTTGAAAAAAGATGTACAGAAAGAAAGCAGCAGTGTGAAATGTGCAGTATCAGTACCAAACGTACAATTATCAGTTCCAGTGATAAATATACACCATGTACAGTAATAAATAACAGTAGTAGAGACTTGTGGTCTTATTAAGTGTCTGTGCAAACCACAGGTTGTGTTGATTTGGTTGGGGTGTGTGTGTGTATGGGAAAGGGCGGGGACGTTGATGGTGAAGCCTGGTGGCAGAATGTGCTGAGATCGCTCCGGGTGGTGTCAAGGCCAGTGACTATCTGACCTGTTTAACGGTCAAAGCTGTTCCTCAGTCTGGTGACTATCTGACCTGTTTAAAGCTGTTCCTCAGTCTGGGACCTGTTTAACGGTCAAAGCTGTTCCTCAGTCTGGGCGTCCGGCATTTCACACCTCTGCACCTCCTGCTAGTGGGCAGAAGTGTGAACATTCTGTGTTGGTGGGTGGACCCTTAACAACGGAGCAGGCTCTCCTGTGGACTCTGTGGTGGTACATGTTCTGCAGAAGGGGAAGTGGCGTCCTGATGATCCTCTCAGCAGTCCTCACCACGCTCTGTCGGTGCTTCTCCGTTACAGCGGTGTTCCCGTCCCACACAGTGATGCAGCCCGTTCAGTGATGCCTCTGTAGAAGCTGCTGAGGATCTTCGGTGACATGTCCTCAGTCACTGTTGTGTTTTCTTGACGAGCTGGGAGGTGTTAGGTGTCCAGGTGAGGTCGTCACTGATGTAGACGCTCAGGAGTTTAAAAGTGTTCACTGCCTCATCCTCGAGCCCACGGATGGTCAGCAGCAGTTCTCCTGTCCTTTCTCATGCCCACATTTCTGTGTTGAGGGTGAGATTTTTCTCCCCACACCATTTCACCAGACCTGCCACCTCACCCCTCTACGCTGTTTCGTCACCACCACCAGATCCTAAAATGTCTTTGCAAGGACAGAAATCTAAAGCTGATAAGCAACAGTGTTGTTTTTGGCACCAACTGCGACTGTTCTCCTCTTTTCTCCTCTTTATTTACACAATAAGAAAGGTGTTGGCATCCTTTTCTGACACAGTACTGTGCCTTGTACAAAGCAGCATTCACATTCTTCTTTCCTCTAATATACACAGTTGGTGCTCCCTTATTCTCCAGCTAGTTTCCCTGTTTACCTGTAGTGGGAATTCCCACTCATCAGTTTTATAATCACATTTCTACTTAATTTCCTCGGACTAGACCAGTAAAATAAACTGACTGTGTCCAACGATTAGGGATTTTCACTGCTAGTCTTTCCAGTTGGATGTTTATCAGTCTATGAATTGGTCTCCACTTTAAATCTGGAATCTAACAAGCAGGTACTAAAAACTGTCACAGCCAACACCTTCTCCATTTCCTTTATAAATCATATCAAAGTGCACGAGCCTGTCCTGCACATTTCCTAGTAATTACAGCTCATTTATAGGAAATTATGAAGAAAGTTTCCAGGAAATTAGCTGGAAAACACAGGACCTGTAAAATAACTGATTCCTATAACAACATTATGTAAATCACAGGCCCGGTTATTGTGTTACCAAATATTTTTCACAATAAAAGCCTGGTATTTAAAACAACTGTTGAGCCAAATGAATCTCTAACTATAATGGTAAGCATCTCCTCGATGACAATGGTAGACTGATGTGTCGCCCTGTTAAACCCCAGTGTTCGACACATGTAGGGCCGAAACACGTCAACGCACACAAACCGGTGAGGTCACATGGCAGCTGTTCTGGAAAAGAGCTGGATTTTTACAGCTGGAAAAGCAAAAGAACAACATCTGCTGTAAAATATGCAGCGACCTGTGATGACAAAGTCAGGAAACAATAACGCTGTAGAAAGGGTCACCTCCCCATCCCCGTGTGCAGCAGCTGAGCTCGCCAGCATGAAACCTCTTAGCTCAGAACCAGCAGCAGTCGCTCCTGTCGCCCCGTCACTCATTACCTGACATGAGAAAAGCTCAGAAAGAGCTATTTCATGGTGAAAGACATAATGACAGCTGAAAGGGAAGGAAAAACCGAACTCTGCAGGAGGATGACGACGTTAAACCACAGACACAGCAGGACTGATGGAGTCTAGTTTTCTCTGTGGACCACTGTCCACGTTGTCCACACCCCTTCATCTGGGTTTCACCCAAACCTTTTTCTTCTTCTTTGTCCTTTTTAGTGCAAACTTCGCTGTAAACTGTTGATGGATGTTAACAGTCTGAGTCGGTGATTGTTTTTGTAAGAACCCGTGAGACTTTCTCTGATGTGAACTCGGGTTTAGCGTCGGCTTGGTTACGTTGTCATGTTTTGTGTGTGTCTGTTGAATTTGTGGCTCCAGGCAGTTTTACACGGACACTCAAATAACTGTTCTTCTTCACTGTCCACTTCACAGTTGACCTCTGTCACACTGTGGTGATGATGATGATGAGGATGACTCCATGTTTGTTGTCTGTGACTCATCCTTTCCGCAGCTGATAACTGGATTGTGTAACGAGCTCTTCACAGCTAATTGTCCCTTCCACACTCATCACCGGCAGCCAGTCGCAGCTGAGGTTCAGCCCACTCCTCCATGCAGTTTGCCCTTTCATCAGTTGATCAACAGAAATTAATCAGCAACTATTTTGAAAAGCACTTCCTTTTCTGTTTCATGTTACAGTCAATCTCTGCCTCTGAATCTCTTTGGGGTTTCGACTGTTGCTCAGACAAACAAGACGTCTGAAGATCGATCAATCAAAACCCGTCTACCCGTCTGTACTAATCAATTAGCACCGTTCATACAGGTTGATGCCGTTCAAAGCACTTTACAGAGGACTGACAAATGACAGAATAAATGTGAACATCAAAAATGACATTTAAAAAAACAATGAGAGGAATGCACATGACTTCAATCATGAAATTACACATAAGGTATAAAATATGTGAAAGTAAGATGATAAAATCAAAATAAAATGAACAAATAAAACACGAGGGAGTAAAACTGATTTTTGACCATTTTCTGATTCAATCAATCCACAAAACTATCAGCAGGTTAATTGATAATGAAACTTGCAGTGTTACATCTGTACATGTAATTAGATACAGTGTGTAATGCGTCCTCTTCACTTGTTAGAGAGGTTTGTCAGTCGTCTCTCCACCTGTCCACAGACCTGGGATCAGTGTTGTCAGGACGTTGTCGTTGCACCTGAGGCCATGTTTCTCTCCCGTGTCGACAGTGAGATGAGTGAATCACCCCTGCCGGGAAACGGAGGCCTCTGGCTGAGAGGCAGATCGTGCCAATAGCTGCGGGCTCCGAGAGCGTTTCATCCCTCAGAACAGATTTCATGGTTATTCAGCCCTGACGACGTGTTCGTGAGGCTCCTCTGCTGCTGTGAAGATGCAGCGGGTTTATGTAACCCTGCAGTCAGAGCCTCCAACAGGACAGCAGAGCAGCTGGTATCTGGGAACTGGGACGCCACAGATTTTGTTTTACCTGGTTGTAAAGCTACTCTGCCTCATTTCCTTTCAGCCTGGAGGGTCAAAACAAACCACTTGCTCCTCCCATCGTGTCCTGTTCCCTGAAGCTGCGACGTGAACTACCGATGCCTGGTTGGGACAAAGAAGAGAAAGGAGCTGGATGGTACATCTGTACTTCTACCGTTTGCTAATCAGCAGGAGATTTGTTGGTATCAGAGATCAGCATCACATCATGCATCTTGAGCAGATCACCTAGATATCTGACTTCTAAAAATCTCATTGTCAGTGCATCGCATGAATGTAACCGAACTGCTAAAGGTCGGAAGTCCTTGTTCTTCTGGTGTTTTTGTCCGCTACCACCAGCTCCTGTGACCCTGATTTACAAAGAGAGCCTGAAGCCAGATTTGTGATCTGAGCAACACTGACACGGACGTGACTTGAATCTCATCTGGAGTGTTTCTGAATATGACAGAAACGGGGATGGATCCAAAATGGAACCAGCCCTCAGGGCCAAACCGTGTTGGTGTATCAGGATGACGAAGTGAAGGTGCGAAGGTAAAGTGGTCTGATGTGAGAGCAACATGAAACATCAGGCAGAATATTTTTAGGAGCTTCTTCCACACCTCCACCTCCCGTCTCTCTCTTTGACTAGTCCTCACACTCCCTCTCTCGCTTGCTGACAGCTGCTCTCTTTTCTCTTCTCTCAGCGAGCCTCCCTCTCAGCCTCTCATCACATTCGGCAGCTTTCAGCCTGCGAGGACGAAGCGGAGGAGGAGGAGGAGGAGGAGGACACAGCAGAGTAACAGAGCAGAACAGAGTCGAGCAGTGTAATCTGCTCTGGGATTATTTTGAACTTTGCTGCATTTCTGCTGTTGCTGATTCTCTGAAAACATCTCTGAAAGTTGCAGATGGACGAGTGAACGCGCAATGTTGCCCTCTTGTTCCTGAAACAACCTGAGAGACATGGAGACACAGGTCGCCCTGTGATTCATTGGGTGGTGGACGGAGACTCCAGCTGAGATGGAGGACAGCTAAACCGATAAATTATCCAGGATTCATTGTTTGTCACTTTCAAAACCAGGAGTCATACTGGGAACACGTCAGTCGGTCAAGAAGTACTGAAAAGAAAATCGATAACCCAATCATTTAATGTTTTTTCCCCATTTGCAAATCATTTTTCTGCATAACGTATAAGAGAACATCGGAGACTGGTGTGAAACCAGCTGGAACATTTTGGTTGGTGAAGTCCACTTACTGGCTTGTGGGACTGAGCTTTTGACCATACTGCAGATCTTCTTGGATTTGTAGATGCTCAAACATGTTGGCGTGACATTTTTATAGATTTGTTTAAATATAAAATTTGCTGAAATAACACAGTTAAAATCCTTCAGCCTGAAGAGATTCTGTTTCCTGTGAGTAGTCTTCATGGCTGGCGTTTTGTCGCACCCTTTGGTAAAAGCTACAAATTGTGAACATATATGTTCATGTTAAATACATTTCCTAATAACAGGGAAAGTCTAATTGTCTGAGCTAATTCATCGGAACATCTCAAGACGGTCCTGTCAGAAAGACTAATGTGCATAAAACACATTGTCTTGTTTAAGTTCTTAACATTTGGTAAATTTTAGTGGTGAATTTAAACCTGATCATGTGAAATCCAGGCATTGGCTGCTTCTCAAGGTGGATCACTAGTGTTGTGGAGCAGTTTCTCATCATGGAACGACCATTAGCCAGGTCATGCTTATCCAAACTCAAAGGACTGGATTCTTAGACATGTCACTGGTTTTGCACTGAGGCGCGATCACCCTCAAGCTCAGGACACAGAGCAGATCTTTTGTCTTCAGTGGCTCTGTCCTCCTCTCAGGGAGATGGCGGCTGCCATCGCCAGCTCCCTGATCAGACAGAAGCGTCAGGCTCGTGAGTCCAACAGCGACAAGGTCGCCACCAACAAGAGACGCTCGAGTCCCAGTAAAGACCCAAGGTCTCTGTGTGAGAGACACTTCTTCAGCGTCTTCAGCAAAGTTCGTTTCTGCAGCCGAAAGAAACGACCTGTGCGCCGGAAACCAGGTGGGTTTTGATTCACACTCTGAGCTCAACATTGGACAAAGGTCCTACCTTCTCCTGCCTGCTGGCGTTTTATGTTACAAACTGTCTGCCAGCCTAACTGGAACCATTATAAACAGTGTCACAGTTTAACTGATACTACAGCTCAGCTGTAGGCGCTATCTGCTGAGACTGTTTAGTATGATCCTGTAGACTTGACTCTCCCTGACTCACTTTGACTCATCCTAATTTGACTCAGCTGCTGCTGATACCGGCTTTTGAGGAGACTGGCTGCCCTCCACGCTTCCTGCACATGCCACACTACAGCCAGAGAATCACCCAGGAGACCGAGTGTGTGGTCTGGGGCTCACCGGACTCACATACGTCACTCAGTGATTCTAACCAGGTGTTACTTATTTGTCAGAATTTCTCTTTGGAAACAGTGAGCAGCAATTGTTACTGACGTACAGAAATATAGACTAACATATTTACAGATTGTACCCACACCACCAGCATGACTGTGATGAAATGTGGCTCAGATGTTCATGTTCCCCTCAGGATAAACTCTAAGAGTGATCCTCAGAGTTTTGCTAACTAGCAAATGTTAGCACCGTGGCTGACATCTTGGCACTTTGCAACCACATTCTTTGCAGTAAAGATGAGAAGTGGAGTACCAGCATCAGTCCGCCAATGAAAGCTTTCAAGTCAGTTGCCCTTTTTATATCATCAAATAACCAAACTTACCAGAACAACGATGGCTTGTACGCACTCCAGACTGATAATATCTACCAAAAACCACAGAAATCACCTGTGGGAAATATACGTCTGATTTGTGCTCGGAGATTTTCATTTGGCTCATGTCCCAGCCACTGACATGGAGGGGGCAGGGCTTGACCTATAGTGCGGCCAGCCACCAGGGGCGGGGCGTGACTTATACTGTGGCCAGCCACCAGGGGGCAATTGACTCATGATGAATTCATCTCTGGGAGCTGTCAGCCTGTCCATCAATTATACAGACTATGTTGTGAACATGTTAGCACGGTCCAAGCATTGAAAGGTCACACCTGTCTGCATATGAACTGTTGCCGCTCCTGTGACCATGAATTAGCCTGTTCCCTTCTCTGGTTGTTCGTATGCATCACGGCCACTTTCAGGTGTGTGACCTGTGTTAAACTTTATTTACCTGAGTCAAGTACTCTACCTGGGTTTTCTTGTGTTATCCTGAGCCAGCCGTCATTCTTACCCACCGGTGTTGGTCGTCCCCTGTGTTTTGGCACCATTTTCTTGCTGCTGTGTGTCATCAGTAATTTGCTCACCAGTATTCATGTTATTACCATTAAAACCCTGTTTCCTCACCTTAGGAGGGTCCCGAATCTGGGTCTGGGTCCTCCCATTTACAGTCATGATAAACATAGCATATACCAAGCTTTTAGTCTACCGGCCTTCCATTAGTGAGAACACGTCCTCATGAGTTTGATTCCACATGGAGTCTTACAGCCGTGGAGCTTTAAATAGTTCATCACAGATTCCTGTTGTTTCAGAAATACAGAAGAAACTGAAAGCCAGGTAGAAGTTGCATTAAACTGCATAACTTTCACTGTAAATATTTAATGCTGCTCCTGCTTGTGTGGTGATGAATTTGGCACCGTTTCCCTCTGGAGAAATAAAGAACAGAAGAAGCTTCAGTTTCCTCCTGCAGAATAACAAGATAAAAGAGGGCCTGAACTGGAGCAGCATTCCCTCCTGAGGACATGTTAACGTCTCAGAGAGCAGGAGGAGACGCAGCATGTCGTGCTGCTGGACGGGCTTCAACACTTACACGTGTATGAGTCTACGCCCTGCTGCTGCCTTTACCGCTGCCTCATGTTTTCCTGGCAGCACAGCAGAGGAAGTGTTATTCAGCACTGCTGCCTGATTGGCCCTTTCCCAGTTTACCATCTGCAGATGTTGACCTCTTTAACGTGTGCAGGGTCTACAGTGAGGAGTAAAGAAATCAGATGCTGAACACCGGGTGTGTTCACTTCACCATCACCGCTTTGTCTCCGCCACTGAAGCCTTGTTGGACTTTGGTGCTCGTTGTGTTGACACTGGCTTAAATGCTGGAGCTCTGTTCTACAGTAACATCTGTGCAGCTGTTATCAGGTCTCACCTGGCTGATTGGTGGCCACTGGTTTGTAGAAGTCATTCAGAATTCGATGATACTGTGAACTGTGAACACTCTGCTTCCTCTCAATGAGGTCACGGTTGCTGTTCACAGTTGTTAAGAACATGATAAAGTGATTCTGGTGCTTGTTTCCATTGTAAACATCTGTTTTATCTGTCGTCACTGTGTGAGTTTTCTGCTTCTGAACAGTCACATGGTTTGTATTACTTTGAAGAGTTTTGCTCATCTCAGTCTTATATGTGACTGATTTGTCAACTGGAGTTTTAAAGGCCTCGTCATCTTCACCCAGAGTGCGTCACTCTCCCCCTGCAGACTCACAGATGTCCTGTGTGACAGAGAGTCAGCGCTGACTTCACATTCAGCTCCTCTACAAACCCATTAACGGTTACAAACAGTTAAAGACACCCTTTAATTTATATGTTAAGGAGACCTGAACTTTTCCTTCAAGTTGCACATTCACAGATTCAGCCCAAATCTGACTTAACCAGAAGATAAGCGGTTTTCAGGGCATTTTAGGAGGTTTTTAAAGGGGTCAGAGTTATAAAAAAGCAGCTTTCTCAGGGTTTTCACCTTAATTGTAAACTTAAGGCTCTTTATAGTAACAACTGAGGGAAAGGTTCCTGATATTTGGTTAATGTTAAGGGTATTGTTTTAACCCCTGAACCCCCTTAAAAAGATAATCTATTCAAGCCCCTTGATACTGCACATTCATTTATCGTCCAGTGACACAAAACACTACAATCAATTAATTAGATTAATATACTTGGCCAAGAACTGTATGAAGTATGCCAGGTTCGGTCCAACTGATCAGGTCAGATGAATTTCCAGCGTCATACCCCCCTCGCAGTTAAACTAATTCAATTTATTACTCTCCAAACTGTTAAGTACACCAAACAAATTTAACCAAAACGGTAACTGCGAGGACGCCAGTCGTCTGCTACTACAGATTCTCTTATAATTTCACCAGTCACCTTAAGATATGATTTAGCTTATCCAAACAGTGTGACTACTCTGTGAGCTCCAAACTGCTGTAGACCCACTAGCAGTACAAGTCTTGCTTTGCAGCCATATCATAAAGTTTTTATTTAAATCCCTTCCAGACACTCTTATTTATTTATAGCTCACAATTGAGCTTCTCCAAACCATAAGTTCTAACACCCAACTGGCTGCAGTTCTCTAGTTTTCCTTAAAACAACAATAACCAGCACAAACACACAGTTACTTATTTACACAATATTAATAAATGCTATACCTTCACACACACACACACACATCCACAGAGTGAGCAGTTCACACACATATCATACAGGAAGTAGGTAGCAGAACACACACACAAACGGAGCAAAGAGGGGGAGAAACACTCCCCACATACTCATTGTTTCACAAAAATAGAAAATAAGTCTTGTACTCACCTCAGCAACGCAGTAAACAATCTGAAAACACATGAAATTGACACAAAAACAACAAAAAATTGCAATACACACAATTATCAGTCATCCCTCTGTCCCTCACCAGACACACATCACAGCCAATTACACAACACCAAACAAATATATGTTCACATATTCAAAGACATATTAAAGTCCGGACTTATTCATATACAGAAAGCGCTTTGAGTGGGAATTTCATCTCTGTTCTGGCCAAGTATGAACCGTTTCCCTGCAGGAAAGACCAGGATAATCCAAACTGATCAAGTCTGGACAAACACCCAGTTTCATACACTCAACCCTGCAGTCCCATTCAGTTATATGTCTGTAATTAGTGGAGTAACATAATCACTTTACGGCCAAATCCCAAACTGCAGGGGCGCAGAGATCTGCCTACTCTACAGAAACACAAGACCTTTACTGCAAAATTTACAAATATTCAATCCTACATTAACAGCTTTTTAATTCCCAATCCTACTTGAGTTATACAAAGCAAATCCTAACTGTAGACCCACAAATAGGACAGACCTCTGCTACACAGCCTCACCATAAAATTTAATCAGATGCAGACACATTTATAACTCATAATTTCACGCTGTTCAATCTGTTGTCTGACACTTATACCTTTTTCTCTGTCAATCCTAATAGGCTGTTTCACAATCACATAAACACAGACATGTAAAAACAACACCAATGTATCCTGCAAACATTTAAAGCAAGTTATTTACATCAGTGTTAGTAATAGTGTTAGTGTTAATGATCGCAGCAGTCCACCACCACCTGTCAGAATAAAATCAAGTTATTTGGTTCCCTTTACACAAATTCTTTGAGGACAGTCAAGATGGAAGATTAAATGTAAAATTCTCCCAACTTAGACTCCTACCTGCAGAGACAACACCAAGGTTTGTCGTGGCTAGAGTGTGATGCAGACTAAATGAATTCAGACAAATCATCCCAATTTAAAGGATCATTTAATATTACAATTATTCTGAATAGAGTAGTAGTTAAACAGGTAATCTGGTAGTTAGGGAAACAGAGTCAGAGTCACAGCGCCAGTCAGTCTTGGTTACAAGGTCTAGTCAGTCAGCATTCCCCCGGTCCCCCCAGCCCCCCGGCTGGGTCTGCGGTACACTTTCACGATAGCATTCTCATCCTCTCTTCTTCCTTTATAGGCTCACTCTTTTATCCGCAGCTTTCCTTAGGCTGTTACATCAATTTCTGACCTTAGCTTCCTGTCTTCAGTTTTTGGAGACAACACCCTGGGATGTACTTCAAAAACAGGAAACATCTTGACCAACTTATATAAGCTCATTGTTCAGCTCACATGAACTTAATGAACCCATAACCACTATATAATCCATATTAACATGTTACTTAAACCACTACAGTTTCATAAGAGTTCATTTAATGTGAGGTTACGGAGTTTTATGTTGTCCGTTGGACACAGAGCCTCAGTGGACGATGGTGCTGCTTTGTGTGGCCTCTGGTCGGACTCTCAGTCACAATGATGACATTAATGTTATTTATATTTGTCATTGTATTTAATCAGTTTTTAAGTACAGCTGTGAGTGTGTTTGTACAGTATGTAGGTGTGTGACAAATCCTCTTGTGCAGTATGTCTTCATTGTTTGACTCTTGGTGTTGTTGGGCATCTGTGCTGTCACCGCCCTGCTGCTGCCACAGATGATGGACTTGTTTCTTTATGTCGGTGGTGCGTTTAGTGTGTCCACTGCCACTGGGGTGAAAAGAGAATTTCAAGGTATGTAACAAAAACGCTCCTGGAAGGAATGGCCAAGCCTAGCTTTGAGATGGGAGAAAACAAAATGAGAGAAGACCGGTAAGAAGCTGTGGCCTAAGATGAGCCGAGACCAGGTGGGTTCAGGTGAGATGACATGAAATATCGAGATCATATTAGATGGGATGAAGAGAAGCTAGACGAGATGAATGAGCCTTATAACTGCCTCTGAAGTTTGACGCTGATGAATGTGTGTGTGCTGTTGTTGCTGTGTTTCAGAGCCGCAGCTGAAGGGCATAGTGACGCGACTCTTCAGCGAGCATGGCTTCTTCCTGCAGATGATGCCTGATGGAAATATCAGCGGAAACAAGGATGAGAACAGCGACTACAGTGAGTCTCTGCTGCTGCTTCACCTCCACTTTTTACCTGTAGTCATTAAACTGCAGCACAAAGTGTCTGACGTACCTGTCGACCGAGTAGGAGCAGTAAGACGTTTATCAGTCGACTCACAGCCGAATGTAGCCGCTGCTTTCACAGGACTGAGAAGGAACAGCCAGAGACGAAGTCTGTTCCTCATACAGAAGTTACACACAGACGCTGTGACGTCCATGATGACCAGTGTAAATACTCATGAAGCCTGTACAAACACTCACTGCTGGATTTGAGCTCTAATTTAGGTTTAACAATATGTCTGCCTCGCTCAGCAGCTTCTAGGTAGAGTTACTTGATAAAGCAGCTGCTCTTCACTGTGCAGAAACCTGTGAGACTGATCATGAAATGAGAGTCGAGTCTTTAGGAAAACAGCCTGACCTGATCACATGTCTGTTGGATGAGCTCAGGATTTCAGATGCTGCTGCTTCCTGTTAAACCTCCCCTCTGGTTTGTAAAGGAGAAGAAAAGGGCAGGAGGAGGAGGAGGTGGAAATGGTTTGGATTCCCCGCTCTCTCTCTCTCAGATCATCTCAGAGTTAAATGAAGGATTAACAGCAGCCATCGCCACAGGCCTCCTCCTCCTCCTCCTCGCTCACACTGCAGCTCTGAGTCCCTAAGAATTAAATCACCTCTCATCACTTCATCCTTCTCCCCCTTGTATTTGGTGTGTCTGTCTCTGGGTGCATCGGTGTCACGTCCAGGAGGCTGCAGATGGATCTGAACCACTGATCCAACCAGCAGAGTTTAAAGAGCTGTAATGTGATGGGTTTTAACACAGAGCGGGAACATCTGAGTCATTTTAAGAACCAGATGATTGTACTGATTCTTCTAAATCTGATGTTTGACTGTTTCACAGAAAAGATTTAACCAAGAAGACATTTTGTTTGAAATTCTTTCAGACATTAATGAAGTGTTGTACTGAAGCACATTAAACGTGCCTCTCTAGTAACCACCTCTCTCTCTCTGTGTCTCTGTCTGCCTGTCTGTCGCCCTCCAGCTCTGTTTAACCTGATCCCAGTAGGGTTGAGGGTTGTGGCCATCCAGGGAGTGAAGGCTGCTCTCTACATGGCCATGAATGCAGAGGGGTTCCTCTACACATCAGTAAGAGCACCCGGCCATCTGTCTGTCTGTCTGTCTGTCTGTCTGCGCAGTGGCAGCTGTTTTTCTCAACATAAAGAATGTCAGCCTCACAATCAAATGATCAACTTTGTCTTACAGTGCACATGCTTGAAAATAAATGGAACAACTTTTAACTCTTTAGAAACACTATGTCAAAAGGTTCACACGCTCTATCCCATAGGAATCCAGTGATTTCACTCTGAGCTGTGCCCAGAACTACAGGCCTGGTTCAGTTGCACACTGTGGCACAGATGGAGATTTTTACTGTGATGTAGCTCAAAGACCTTTACGGTGAAACAGGAGTTTATTGTGAAGTAATGGAATTTGATTATTTGATGTTTTTACAGCACACCACACACACACACACACACACACACACACACTGGTAATGCCTCACACAACACTGCACTGCGCCTGTGGTCACCAACATTGCAGGACACTGCTGGACACGCCCATACGCGCCGTGTGCCTGGACACAAGTCCTTGCTGTGCCCTGTTTCAGGAACACAAAGCCCCATGTGACTGAAACATCTTGGTAGACAGTCACAATTAATGGTGACATTAATGAAGTGGACAGCCCTGGTCAGTCTGTGGCGCAGACCAAAAACTGCTGCTTCTCCTCAGCGAGTCCATCCGTCACCCATTTGTCATGTCTGCTCCTTCCATAACGGGTTAAAGTGCAGTTCTTCAGTCGCTGTGTGCACAGCATAACGAACGAGTGTGACACACTCGTACAAAACGCTTTCAGTGTGGATTAGAAGTTAGTCTCCAGACGATGTTTGTGCAAAGTAACCACAGCAGAGAAAATCATGTGCTGCATCCTGTAAGACCCAGTCTAGTTGCTTACCACACTAGTGATGCTCCAGGCCTCCACCACAGTCTTCCCTCTGCACAGGAACAGTTTATTGTCTTGATTTCCCACACCTACTGAGTTCAGGTGTAAAAGCCTGTAACAGACGTCACTGTCCAGACGCAAACCACATGTTGGAGTTTGAGTGGCAGTGGTGGATGAAGTATTTAGGTCCTTGCGTTCAAATACCACACTGTAAAACTACTGGGTTCCAAGTAAGTCCTGCGTTGTAAATGTTACTTCATTAAAAGAAAAAGTATAATCAGGCAAATCAAGTATCAGAAGTAAAAGTAAAAAATGGTCCTGTGACTCTTCTGTTATTGAATATCATCAGATTATTATTAGCCTGCACATGCAGTAATGTGTGCACAGTGTGTGGCTGTTGCAGTGTTTTGTACAGGACTATCAAATAAACTAACGGTTATTTTGTGATGAAGTGATTGTAACGATTCCTCCTGATGATCCAAAACTTAATTTGCTGCTACCATGAAGTGTTAAAAATGTCTTAAACCATGAAACAGTTAATCGACTGCTCGCTTCAGCGCTACTCCACTGTGCTTTCACTTATAACAATATCATATTTTAAAAGCATCTCTCAGTTTAAATTGATAATTAGTGAGACAAATGTAGTGCAATGAAAAGTTAAACGTTTCCCATGAAATTAGTGGAGCAGAAGTGCAAACTTGACTCTGACTAGTTCCACCACTGACTTTCAGGTGCCTGAAATAACAAAATGCTAAAATAGTTTTTCCTGAATTCAAGAAAACATTTGAAGTGTTTTGAAAGATAAGTCCAAAATCTCTGGCTGTGCTCTGGGGGTTTAAATGAGCAGAAAACGTTTTGGAGAAATCCAAGTTCACACGCCTGTTGTGAGAAGAATAATGTGGAGTTAGTTTTCTAAATGTTTGGCTGCAAACACGCACACTTCACATGCTGGGTCCCTGAAAGCCCCGTTTTTCACAGCAGTCCCCTTTCAGTGTCCACTGTGTCACCACACCATCACTTAGTTGATCAGGTGATTGGTTATTGATATTTTTTCAATATTTTCTGTCATTTTCTCAACCAAACGTGTGAATTAAATCAGAAAATGAGCAGATTAACTGATGGCGAAATGATCTGTAATGACACAAAGGTGCAGCGTAGCTCCCTAAAACTGACTCGGCCTCCTCACCGGAGAAAACATGTGGTGAGGGTTTAGTGCTAGCACAGGTTGTTGCCGCGTGTGTGTGTGTGTGTGTTTGTTCTGCCCTGAGGACACACACACACACACACACACACACACACACACACACACACACACACACACACACACACACACATACACACACACACACACACACACCTGTCATACCTAGGGGGGATGCAGTGCACTAAACTTAGGACTGTACCAACATCAACTTCTCCAGAACTGGTCCTTTCTGATTTATCGACTGTAAAAAACAACAGACAGGCCAAGAGCTAACAGAAGTGATGCTACAGTGAGTCGATTGCCCCCTGGTGGCTTGTACACGTCATAAACCCCGCCCCCTCCATGTTAGTGGATGGGACATGAGCCAAAATAAAAACTCAAAGTACGAATCAGATAAATGTTTCCCAGAGGTCACTTCTGTGGTTTTCAGTAGATACTATCAGGCTGATGTGGGCACAAGTGGTCATTGCTCTGGTCAGGTTGTTTTTAATAAGGTATTTGATGAAATAAAAAGGGGTGTGTTTCAGTTGATTTGACAACTTTGATTGACATCTGATGCAAAAAAGCAAGATGGCAGCCGCCATATTCACGATATATTGGCTTCATTTTTGCATGATGGAGGGAAGTAGTGACGCCTTGTCCATCATATAAACGTCAGTAGTCTGATCCCAGTTTCTGTCCGGTCTGCACCAACATGGATGATGTAGTCTTCGATGCTGTGTTCCAGTAAGGAAACAATATGGCTGGCACATGCACACGTTACTACAGAGGACAGCTTTTTGGAGATAAGGTCCACAGTGGGATATTTGGGCCCTTACATTCATTTTGTTCAGTCGTGTTTCTCAACAAAAGGCTTTGACTGGGGTTAAGTCTGTGTTTACACAGTGCACCAACGTCAGAATAAAATCATTAAAATTGCAAGAAGTTCACAAGACTGAATTGAAACCTGTCCCTCTCTGTGTTTGTGTGTGTCAGGATATCTTCACACCAGAGTGTAAGTTCAAGGAGTCGGTGTTTGAGAACTACTATGTCATCTACTCATCCACACTGTATCGGCAGCACGAGTCAGGCCGCGCCTGGTTCCTGGGTCTCAACAAGGAGGGCATCATCATGAAGGGAAACCGAGTGAAGAAAACCAAAGCCTGTTCACACTTTGTCCCCAGACCCATCCAAGGTGAGACAGACACCCCCGTGCACACCTGCACTCTCAGACAGAAGCCAGACTGGAAGCATGTGGAAACTGTTAGCATAGCTTAGCACAAAGACTGGAAGCAGGGGGAAACTGTTAGCATAGCTTAGCACAACAACTGGAAATGGGAAAACTGATAGCTTAGCACAACAACTGGAAGCAGGGGAAAACTGTTAGCATAGCTTAGCACAACGACTGGAAGCATGGGGAAACTGTTAGCATAGCTTAGCACAATGAATGGAAACAGGGGAAAACTGTTAGCATAGCTTAGCACAACGACTAGAAGCAGGGGAAAACTGTTAGCATAGCTTAGCACAATGACTGGAAGCAGGGGAAACTGTTAGCTGAACAAGTGAATTTTAAGAATAACTATCCAGAAAGAAATGAAAATTAAATAATGGTAAATACACAGTTTCTGTACCAGTACCACAAGGTCCATAGGAGACTGAAATATTTATTTTAGGTTGACCCAGTTTGCTTCCACTACAGTGGTTGCTAGTCTTCACAGTTAAAATGTGAAGAATCAGGAAGAATTTACAACATATAACAAAAGCATCCAAGACACAGTCATCCAAGGAAAACACAGTAATCACATAGTTTTGCATTACTTGAGCTTTCAGACATGCACTGGTACCCTGAAATTCTCTAGACATTGCCCGGGGGAGCTGCGTGTGAGAACGCAAATGTCCCATTTAGTCCACATGGACTTTAAGCGGACTTTACCCTGCCACCTCCCTAGGACAAAGTCTGCGTAATGTCCAAGTGAGCCCATGTGAGAAAATAGCCACGTATAGCCCAGAGTATCCACATGGAGCTAGTGGGCATGTTGATGACATTCTGTCACAAGCGAGAGCAGACGTCTTTACTGCTCCTCTTGTCTGTTCTACGATTTTTCACATCTTCTACATTTTCAAGTCTTTGAACAAATTCTACAACTATTAAAATGCCTCCAAGAGGGAAAAGAGCTAATAAATCAGAAGCGAACGAGGATGTTGAAGCAGAAGAGGATTATATTTCAGCGG
>NW_018128167.1:108200-111880 GCF_001952655.1 Monopterus albus
TTTTTTTTTTAAGTAGAAATATTGAATGAATTCTAGGCCTGCAAGTATGACATGTTCCTTCCTCAGACATGATAATAAACTGAGTATTTTTGACTTTTTACATGAAAACAGAAATGATGTAAATAAGAGAAACTGTCAGGGGGCTTCAGCTGCTTTAAATCACAGTGAGCAGGAGGAGACTGAACACAGGCACAAAGTTTTTTCCCCTAACTTGTTAAACATCCAAATACACAATCACACAGCAGCTCATTCTCATGAACCTGTATTCTTGTTCATTTTGTCATAAAATAGAATTTTATCAGGTGACTGTCACACTCCTCAGCAGATGCTGGATGTTTTGTTTGCCAAGTGAAAAGAGGACCAAGGAGAAGCAGCAGCAGAGGAAGAGATTTAACTGTGTTTATGTTAAGGTGATTCACTGTGGACAGAGCGCGCTACTAACACCACATGAAAACACTTGTTAGATGTTGATGTAGTATAAAGTTGTGTTCACAGCTGCAGTGACTCAGACCTGATGAGTCCACAGCAGTGTGAACAGAACAGACCAGATGTCCTCAGACCAGATCTAGGCCACCAGCGTATGTGCTCCTAGACCCGATTCCTCTCAGACCTCTGACTTTGCATCCGCCATCAGAGTGGTCAGATCAGAATCCATGTGGTCGTTTTAACGTCTCCTCCTCTGCACATACGGCCTGTCGTCATCATTTGGTGTCTGTCCCTCACAGACCGATAACAATAAACATGGAGTAGAGTGATGACAGCAATGGGGTCAGTGGAGAGACCAGGATGTTTCACATGTGGTGGACGTTTATAGAGAAGCTTCTAATAAGGTCAAACTGGGAGGAACATATTGTAACCCAGCAGTTTGGGAGGAAACTCGGCCATTTGACCATCGCACACACAACCTGGTTGTTATTCTTGTGCACAAGTGGCTCAATTACATCTGTGACAGTTTAGGAGCTCAGCGGTGTTTACATCGGAGCTGGGTACATGGCGCTGACACACATGGACGGGAAGCAGCAACACAACAAGACCAGAGCTGAGTGTTAAGGCCTGTAGCATGAACACAGCCTCGGTTGTGAATCTATACAAGGTTTCATGCATCTGGCACGTGGTGCATCATGAGTCAGTTCTGTTGGTGCAGCCGATTATCACCACACAGGTCAATATGCTGATAGTGTGCAATCTGTTATCCACAGCTGGTCCCTGTGAGATAAAGTCTAAATATTCCAGGAAGGTTCGCCTGGGCCAATGGGGACTTCTCATCCCTTTCTCTACTGCTGGATCATTTCCTCTCCTCCCTGTTTCCCACCTGTTTCCTAACAGGAAGTAACTTCAGTTAAATATGGAGGGAGAGATAGGAATTTAAGACTGAAGTGGACACAGCAAATCCTAAAATTTTAGTCCAACAACTGATTAAAAAAGAATGAACAGAAGGGAAAGTATTGTTTTTTTTTATGAACCAATCAGCAACATGTGCACAAGCTTCAGACTGAAGCCGAGAGTCGGCACTTTAACCCAACACAATCTTACTTTAAAAACAATTTTCAGGAGTGCAGCACAGAAACAAATCTGTACTGTATCATTAAATCTACAGGTGAACAAACTAAGGCTGCAACTAACACTTACTTTTATTATTGATTAATCGACAGATTATTGTAACACGTCAAAAATAGTGAGGAAGCATCTGACATTTACTTTATTTGTTAGTTTTAGAAAGAAAAACACAAAAGGTAAGCATACAGACAGCAGTGCTTACCCAAGTAAAAGGAGTGTGAAAGCACAGAGTGGCACCCTGGCGCTTAAAGAAACCCGAAAAACTGTTTATCGAGCTAATACATTCAGGGTGTCAGCGCTGCAGCTTCATTGGCGGAAAACAAACAGAGCCAGCAACGTTTTCACTGTTTACCTGCTCTCTTTGTGGATCAAACTGCCTCTAAAAAACCTGGTTCAATCACATGAGGTACATTTCAGAGAACCCTTCAAACTCAAAATACATTTAGAGCTAAAAAGCACGAGCCTGTGGTACCTACACAGCCGAAATTAGCCCGCATTAGTAGCAGGCAATAAGCGTAGTGGCACCAAACTCCATTTGAAAATATTTAAATTTTAATCCCACCTTGTGTAGACAACAGGATATAACAAAACTATAACTATTTGTACGTCATACAAGTCTTCTGTTAAACTCGACATTGACAGCGCCCACCCAAAAAATACTAGAATTCAATAAAATCACGACTTTAACCGTAGATCTCCGTTAGTCAATACCGCCCACCACGGCTGTATTTTACTAGAAAAACGCCGTAGAAAATCCTGTCTACAAAAACAAAAGCCTGTTTTCAATTAAAACAAGTACAGATGTATATAATAAATGTGCAGTAGATTAAATGGTCAGAGATGAAGTTGTCAGCTGTTGTGATTTTTACTGAAGAGATGCACTGGCAGGACATCGTCAATTTGTGAGGTTGGGTGAATACCAATCGAGTGAGCTGGACATTCTATGTGGAGTGCCTCAGGGTTCTGTTTTGGGACCTAAATTATTTATATTATACATTAATGATATATGCAATGTTTCTGATTTAGTGAAAGTGGTTTTGTTTGCTGATGACACTACCATATGGGCATTGGGTGAAAACCTACAGCAACTCTCTGGATGGGTTTCACAGGAACTTGAGAAGATAAAGAAATGGTGTGATAGTAATATACTATCTCTGAATTTGGATAAAACTAAATTTATGGTATTTGGGAATCGTAGACTAGATAATGAACTTCAATTGAAAATTGGGGGAGCTAATATAGAACGAGTATATGAAATTAAATTTCTAGGTGTCATAGTTGATGACAAATTCACCTGGAAATCTCATATCAGATATGTTCAGCACAAAATAGCAGAAATTACAAACTGGCTGTGTGGACAACTGGACAAAACCAGGACCTGATTCCACGGTTCGTGTGTGAAAACTGCTTTAAAATCAGAATACTCTGATTGTGTGAGACGGTTTGTTCCAGAGGTGAAGCAGGAGTAGAAGTCATCCTGCAGAGGCTTCCTGTGAGTCTGAGGATGAGGTGAAGCTCTGGTGTCACAGATGGAGGTTTAACTGGAAACATGAAGCGCCGTCTCTGCTTTCAGCTGCTGGTTGGCCCCCTCTGCTCCCCCCTCCTCACCCATTTAAAAATATCCGCCAACTGTCACCTTCCCCTTTCTCCTGTGGCTCTGTGCATCCTCCTCCTCGTCCTTCAACTTAAACCTGGCCACGTCTCACTGCTTTATCTTACATACACACGTTTGTGTCACTGATTTATTTATTTAATGCAGCTGAAACAGGCACTGAGCAAAATACATATCTAAGTTATATGTTGAACACATAAATAAGATGATGGGGCAGTGGTTTCATTAAATATTAGTAACTCACACACCTGTATAAAGATCATCTTTACATAACATCAGTGCTTATTAATCTGTTAGACTTGATATACTGATACGCAGTACCACTGTTTTCTGTGGTTTGTATTGTGATTGGTGTGTTAGTAGAACAGCAGGTGTTAATAAAGTTGTTCTTCTCCCCCCCCTCCCCAGTCTGCATGTACAAGGAGCCGTCGCTGCACGAGCTCGAGGAGAAGCTGCTGAAATCCTCACGGAGCCCAACGCTGAACAGCGGGGGCCGGGCGAGGAGCATGGA
>NW_018128167.1:112031-126300 GCF_001952655.1 Monopterus albus
AAAAAAGGGGGGGGGGGGGGGGAGGGAGGGAGGGAGGGAGGGAGCGGGGGACTGGTTTGGAAGTGAGGAAAAATCAGGATGTTGATGATAATGACTTACATTTTATGCAAAAGGCCCTGCTGAAACAGCGGTGGGAGGCCAGCACACCTACTCTTCATCGCCACATCGTAATCATCACCTTCATTTCTGTCACGATGAAGATGACGTTTTCTTAATCGAGTGAGCGCTAAGAATTCCAAAGCTTTAAGCCATGTAGAAACATCGCCTCCTTTCATTTCTCCATGAATGCAAAACTTTCACAGTTTGGACACGCCACGCTTCTTCTTCCTCTCCATGTTGTTCTGTCCAATCAGAAGGAAGAGTTTTCTGTCCTGTCTCCCTCAGACGGCACTTCCTGTTTGTTTTTGTTTTTGTTTTGTGTGGGTCGAATTGTGGGTTTTGTTGCAGACACTGCAGATAAAATGGTGAAAGACATCCGCTCGGATCTTCTGGTGGAGTCGATCTGCTAATCTGGTTCATGTCACTACAGCAGGAAACCGGTGGTGGACGTGGACGTTCCTGCGGATGGTTTTCCCAGTCGTGCGTTACTTTGTAGACTGATTTCCTTCTTTACAGACTGCCACTGTTCCCAGTCAATTAGTATGAAAATCAGTTTCAGATCTGCAGTTTTTTGGTAACTGCAAAAAAGTACAAGACAAATTAAAAACGCAAAAGCAAATCTGGCTAAATAAGTAGAGAAAGGATAGAAAAGTGGTCCAAATGACTATAGTGCTGTCTTGTCCGTTGTGGTGAATTCGACACCCCAACGGACGCTGTGGTGCAACACTGTGAAAAGGATGCCGTGAATCTCTTAGCAGCTGATTCTTGGTGTCAGGGCCTTTAAACGCTCCACAAAAATAAAACAACACGGCTGCCCCTGCAATTGAAGTGTAGGAGGAGCTCGGTTTACAGCCCGATGATGATTTGGAAATCAATCAGCACAGAGACAAAATCACTGGTGTGATTTTTAAAATCCATCAGATCAAAAAGCTTCGTTCTGGTTCTGTCTCCGTGCTGCATTCAGGCTCTCATCAGATGCAAAGTTTCACAGTGTTGAGAAACTGTAGGCACAACTATTGTACGATGTACTTTCCACAAGCGTAGCGACGCCCCACAGCTGTTTGGGGCACAAAAATGATTTACCGAGCCCTAAAAGCTGAGTTAAGTAACTGCGATGGACTGAGGCCAGGGACGAGTTGACTCTGTTTGCTGTGTCGTTCCGTGAGGACAGTCATAACAGCCTGACACCTACACACATTTTTGAACATGACTCTATGTTTAGTTTTTGGCTCGACAGACTCGACCTACTGTTGTGATGCGTTCAGGCAGACTGAGCTCTTATTGGTCCTCTTTTAAAAAGGGGGCGTGTCTGTTTTAAATGTTTATCTTTGAGCACAACAACATGTTTTCCAAGCAAAGCATGTTGGGAACTGACACGACCTCTTTAGTTCACGGACCAATAATATGAACGAGGCAGGGTTTATGTCTAGATTTGACCAGTGGTCAGGTGATTACCTGGTGATGTCATCAGCAGTCTCTCCACCTTTGTGATTGGTTCTGTTTTATGAATGAGCAGCTCTTTAACTTTAAATCGAACAGACAGCAGGGACAGGTCATGGTTGCTTCAGCTGATGATCACAGTAGTCAACAGGCTCCTGGATTCACAAAAAGCCACAGTGAAGATCACTTTTATTGGCCAAATCTGTTACGCACACAAAGAATTTTTCTCTGGCAAGAACCAAGGCTGTTCGTCTGCGGCGCCAACTCACACATGCATGCACACGCACCGATGGTACGGCTGCCCCTGCAAGATGTTGCTTTGGCCATCGGGAGCAACTCGGGGTTCAGTCTCTTGCCCATGGACACTTTGACCTGTAGACTGGGGAGAAGGGGAATCAAACCTCTGACCTTCCGGTTAGGGGACGACCGCTCTATTTCCTGTTAATGTGCTGGTTTCAGATTGTAAGGCCTCATTTAAAACATCACAGCTCTGGTGTTTTGTGTCACCATGAAGAGGACAGACTGCTGAGCCAGGTTGTGCTCTGTGCCTCCTCATCATGGTGCGTTCATTAAACCTGGGAATTCTTGGTCTCTGAGCTGCGGCATAAGATACAGCTGGAGAGGCTGATGCCACATGTTTGCCAGGCTCTCACACGCTCAAGCATGTGGTTTATATTGATTAGTGAAACTTATCAAAATGAGCGAGAGGAAATGATCTCACATTGCACATGTGGTTCCTGTTCTGAGCTGGTCTGACTGGGGAGGTCACTGGTGGGAAACACGGACAATCATTGACAACAAAACTGCAGAGAGAGCTGAAACAAAGAGACGCCGTTGACTTAAAGCAAGACACGAGTCAGGAGTAAAATCCTGTGCCGCTGCCTGGGTATGCGGGTAATGAAACGACAAAGTCGTACAGCTAGCGGTTATTGTCTTGTGGATGCACCAATGTGCGACACTGCCTCGTGCAGCTTTAATTTTGACACATAGAAGAACAAATATTTAACTGTTGCAGAAGCGAGTGAACTGAAGCTGTTTTATCACTGATTTCATGAAAGCATGACAGCGCTGTTCAGACCGCTGATGTGTTCAGGCATTGGCTGATGGGACGATTCAGTTGCTTCGAGCTCGTCTGAATGTCCTGAGAAAGACAAGACAACTTTCTGTAGTTGGTGAAAACGTCCAACACCAGAATGTATGAAAACAACCCATGTCTGTTAGCTTCTGTAAACACTGAGATTCTCCCAGAAAACTTTGGCTGAAATCTGAGTTCCCTACCTGCTCCCAAACAACCGTGAATGGATTAATGAAAGGGCCGACCAGGTACAGGCCCAGGGGCCTGAGAGGTGACGGGGCCCCTGGCCGGGGGCCTTTCACCTGGTTGTGCGCAGTGGCCCATTGTCTCCAGACCTGTTTGAAATCAGATGAACAAGGACCAAGAACCAGTGGTGGTTTAGACCTAGTCGTCCTGGGTTTGACTGAGCTTTCATAATTTTTCAACATTACACTAAGAAATAATTTATTTAAAAGTACAAATAATTACATCATTTTCACAGGTGCTAGCTGTACCTCCTTCCATGAAGCCACTGGTTTCAATTCATTCACACTTCATGGGCTACAACATGAAAAAACAGCAGAATGGTCCTTTAACTGCTTGTGTTCACAGCAACCCGAGCCACTGCACTGCCCACTCCGACCTTCACGGTACATCAGCCCTTTACTCCTGTCCCACCTTACCAACCACCTTTTCCCAGAAAGATCTCGAGCTTTTCCCAGTTTACAGTCAGCGTCCACTTCCTGTGTTTCTCACCCAGTTGCATATTGACACGGTGTTGCACTGTTACCAACACCTTCCAATAAAAATGAGACGTTCTCTCCCAGTTGCATATTGACACGGTGTCGCACTGTTACCAACACCTTCCAATAAAACCTTCTTTAATTTTAATGTTGACTTAAAACATCTTCTTCCATGAGTCATTCAAGTAATTTAATTGTTTAAAATATTGACTAACAAGACTACGTGTATGAGCAACGTGCTCTGTGGCAGTTTAGTGTCATTGTCATGTAAAGAACCTTCCAAACACTAGGAATCTGCCTCTCTCTCTCTCTCTCTCTCTCTCTCTCTCATTTTATTAGCCAGTAACAATTCTATTAAGTAAGATGCTTTTGGGGTTAGTACTACCCAGGCCACGTGCACAGCCTGTATGAATATGAACTGTGGCAAAATGGATTTGTGCCACAACTTTATACATAGGTTTTAAAGTTGTTCAATTTAACAGATTTGAAAGTTCTCAGTTTTTGTTTCTTTCACAGGAGGTTTCTTTAACCAGTTCACTTCTGACATGACACAGTTAGTGCACAGCTCTCTGTCCTGTCAGACTGTTGAACTGAAGCAGTTGAGCCGAGGTGGGAGACGTTAACATGAGCGTCGGGTTTCCATCTCTCGTCACGTGAAAACTTCTGAAGTAGTTTTACTGCAGAAGTCAACCAGGTTCTAGTTAACAAGCTGCTGTTAACGAGGAGAGTCTGGAGTCTGAGTGCAGCACAGATTAAACTCATGCAATGATTTCTGGGAAAGTTCGTCAGCTCCCGTCGGCCGACACAAAATGTGAGCAGACTGAAGATGCTCATCGTGGCCAGAGACACTGATCCGACATGAGGACATTCTGCATGTGTAAAATATCACACACATTATTTCGGCTGAACTGTGATGCATGCTCTGTTAGCACTGCTGTTTCCGCTTCCGTTCTGAGCTACATTTAAAGTGATGACGTCGGGGTGGGCGGGGCCATAGAGGCCCGGCGCCAGGGGTGTGGTCATTTGTCTTTTCTTGTTTGAAATTCATGTTTTTAAATTCTGATGGTTGAAAGTGGACGATGGATGGAGTGACAGGGAAAGGACCGAAACAGTCCACGCCATGCTGCCCGTGAGAAAGTCTTCCAGTCGGGGTTTTTTGGTTGGACCTCGAACATTGTAGAGAGCAACAGAAATGCTGGTGGTGTTCTGCTGTTGTCTCCGCTGCTCCAAAGGGACATTATGTGTTTGTGTTGGTGTCAGCAGCCAAACCACACCACAGGAATGTTGTAACACAAATGTCCTTTCTATCAGTTGTGCTTCTAGAGCTGCTGCCGTCTCAGCAGGAGGTCGTCCGCACAGCAGCGTCTCTGCCTTCATAATCACAAGAAACAAAGATATGAACCCAAAGTATGGAAGAACTGGGTTTAAACTGAAATTTAAAGACTCCCCGATGTGGTCCAAATGTCCCAAATCACTGGTTTTTGTCTGAAAACTCAGCAGTGAGTTTTTTAAATGGCACTCAGTTATTGCTGATACTTCTTGATGTTGCTCAGTCGTAATGCCATTTAAACCAGTTAGTTCACTTCCTTTTCTCTGGTTTTTATTTTAAAAAGTATTTTTATGCATCAATTTTTCTCAGATTTTCTTTTGCAAATCCCTATAAGAATAAAATAAACACAAAAAGAAGAGTGAAGCCATGAGCTGTATGGTTGAACGGGAAAAGGGACGTCATGTTAGTAGTTTAAAAGTCAGTAGTACAACATCATTCTGAGCTGCATACACTCAGCAGCCGCCTGTTCCAGGAATAAGTACAGTTGGATTTTCCATAATATAACTGACTTTGCTGTTAGAAGCCTTTGTCCGTCTTATGCGCTGCTCACATATCGTTTCATGCATTACTAATGTACGGGCTCATGTAAAGGTTCTTGATATGTGTTGGTGAAATGATGTTCATGAACACTTTCAGAGCCTCTGGTTGTTTGTACAACTTTGAAAACTTAAAGTTTGTGACTATGCAGAAAAGATTTGGAGCTGCAGAAACAGCTGAATTGTAGTTAAATGTGTGCGTGCATGTGCAGGTTTTCTGCTTTGAGTCTGTGCTCAGACGTTCATCAAATCCGTTTATTCACTGTCTCTCACTGTCGCTTAGTTGGAGCACAGATGTTATTTAGATATTCTCAAATGTTTCCTGCACAAACTTGAATCTCTTCTGCATATTTGCACTAGTTTGCAAAACCTTCATTTGTTTTGCTTAGAAATGATTTTGAACATCATTTCACATTCACAAAGGCGTCTTGACCTATGACATATCTAACAGGTTCCCAGTTATGGTCACGTGACCTTTAAAATGGCAATTACAGAAACGTCCGTGTGACAAGAAAATGGTGCACAGCAACAAAAGAAGCTAAATGTGGTAAATCTTTATGGAAAATGTGTTGTCACCTGAAGGCAGCATCAGATTGTGAACAGAAGTAGAATGGGTAGAAAGGACACTGTGGTGCCTGCGAGTCGGCCTGCTGACCTCTGACCTTTATCCAGAGACAATAAGAGACTGTAGGGAGCACTGCCGCTGTCGCACGGGGAAGTCTGCTTCGCCGACGACATCCACGGCTTGAATTATGACTCCATGACCAAGCGACAGCTGGTCTGCCCCGTGGTGGTGGAACGTCTTTGTCAAAGCCTGAATTTTCTCCATCTTTTGTTGTGTTTGCTGATGTTTGCACCTTCTCTGAGACACTCTCTTCATATAACGCCTCATATATTAGAACAAAGTCATTGCAAATACAGCGGGATGAAAAGATGATTGAAAAATAAAAAAAGAACAATGTAAAAACATCAGCATCTGCCTCGTTTTTATGCCTGTTGAGTTAGATGTTGTCTGTTAGCTTGTTTAAATGATTAAATGAAGGGTGTAAAACTCAAAGAAACAATAAAAAGCACTGAGCGGCCTCTCAAGCCGCCCAGTGTAATGAGTAGGCTTCCACATAACTTGTTAAAGAAAATGAAAAGTGTGTTTTTGGCCACTGCAGTTACATGAAGACCAGGAGCTGGTTTGTTTGGCAAACAGCAGGTGGCGCTGTTGTTACAGCTGGGCCCATTGAACCACTGTGTAATTAAGAGAGGGCCACTGTGAATGGATTTGTTATAATGTGAAAAATATGTTGTAAACATGCTCGACCTATACTGTGAAGGATTTATTTAAACTCATTTTCTTAGTCTTTTTTCAGATGTATATTTTTATTGTGCCGTTTAAACATTATTTTCTGCTGTGTTGTGTGTATGCTGTTTGTTTGACTGTTTTATTTTGTAATGTCTGATTTTGTATCACGCTGTTTCCTTTCCCATACTCTATTTAGTAGACCTATAAACGAAATTCAGATAGATATTACAAAAACAGAGAAAACTCCCAGTAGTGCTAATAATATAATATATAATCTACACGATGTGTCCGTTTTTATGACTGATTTTTATTGTGCAATGAACAGGAAATGTTGTGAAATGTGTGTAGATCAGAGTCAGGAACACACACATGCTGAGCATCACACTGCACCGACTCAGAGCTGATCAATGAAACTGAGTCAACCTGGTAAAAGACACTTTTAATCTCGACGTGGTTTCCACGGTAAAATAACGGTTAAATAAACACAAACCCTGAACGCACTTCAGCGGTGGATGACGTCAGCACCCAGGGACGTGAACGCACCATAGTGACAAACATGTCCCCATAACCACATGGCGCGTGATGGTGAGTCTGTGATGTGCGCTGTTGCTCCGTGACGCCACCAGAGGGCGACTGCGCTTCAGGTTTCATCGATTACAAGCCGTCCATAGGTTTTATTTGTAAAACTGTAGCTTTTAACTAAAGCTGAGGAAACACTTGTTGTTCCTGGTGAGACTGGAGAGTTCTCACTACGATTAATCAAGAAGATAACTGACTGATAGTTAAGAGCGGCGGTAGAAAGTAAACTACATTTACACAAGTACTCTACTGAAGTACAGCTTGGGGCATTTGTATTTTACCTGAGTACTTCCATGTCCTACTACTTCATACTGTGACTCCATGTCAGAGACAAACCTTGTACTTTTTACTGCACTACATGTACCTGATGACTTTAGTTCTTTTTCAGAATCTGATGAATCAAACCAAAGAATCACCAGACTTTGACTTTGTTGAGCAGGATGGAAAGTACTTCCCAGTATAAGTATATAAGGTAGTTACCATCAGCTCCACCTTTACCAGCTGCAGCATTAAAGTGATGGACACAGTAATTAGTCACTATGATCCAGTATCAGAGACGTTACTGGGACACGGGCCGTTCTGCAGTACTGGTACTATATACTTGAAGTACTTTTACTTAAGTACCAGTTGACTGCCGGACTTTAACTGAGCATTTGCACAGCATGGTCCTGCCCCGATGAGCCTCCTGGCAGCCCTGCTCTGGGGCGGGGGAATGGGGATGTAACATCGCGGAGCGCACGGGGAACGCACGCGGACTGGGGCGGTTGGGAAATCAGACTGGTGTCGCAACGGTGTCAGTAAGGAGGAGGAGGAGCAGCGTGGACCGGAATACACTCAACTTCTACTTCCTACAAGTACTAACGGCCCTCAGCGGTTCAATGTATGTTTTGATGGCTTTGTGCGCGTCAGACGCGCATTTTAAGCAGAAAAGTCGCCACGGACCAAACCAGAGTCCTGATGTCAGCCGGCCGTCTGACACGATCCTCTGGTTTGGATAAAGGCAGCCAGCCTCTGCCTTTAATTAGTTAATTAGTAGGTACGGAACGTTAATCCAGGCTCCCCCATCTGAGGACTTCCCGGATCAGCGGGGTCTGGACCGGCGCGCTCCTCTGGGGATTAGAGCCCTGACACGGGACTGTTAATCATCAGAGCCGCTGCTCCCGGTGCTGCGGCACCAACCGGAGTGTGACTGAGTGTCAATCCGCGGCAGGACTCTGTCTCCCCTCAGTAAGCCCGGAAAGACCCAGGACACCCCCCACAGACCGCTCCAGTCCTGGACCCGCTCCGCCCTCACCCAGCTCTGTCCGCACACCCCCTGGGACCAGCAACTGTACAGCCCCGACTGGCTCATCCGACACCGAGGAGATCGACTCGACCCGTTGCCAATGTAAGTTCACGTCCTGTTGGGTTTTCTTTTCGGATTTCGTGATTTTCACTATGGAGTCCGACACTTCCCCGCGTTGTTGTCCTCGTCGTGGGGTTTCTTATACTAAAGGTCGCTCAGAGTGAGAGACCACCCCGACAGACCCGTCTTTACTGCTGGTTTGCGGATTTGCGTTTCAAAATCTTGTAATTTATTCCTTTATCTGTTATCTTTGCCAGTATGTACAAGTCGAGAGCACAACGACAGATTATGATCAATCATTCACATATATTCTACATTTCGGCTTACACATAAACCCCAAACTGCGCTCACATCAACACAAATAGGCCACAACTTGAATCCGTTGTCTCTTATTTCACCAGCTCCAAATACAGCGCATTGAACGGTAACGCTCAGTGAAAGACAGTCATGACATCTGAGATTCCTTAAGATAAACTGTTTCTTGCTCAGTCATTTATAGGCCGAATTCATATACGAATTATATTATTTGCAAACTGCGGTGTAATTCAAAAAGGAGTTTGCTCATAACCTTCCAAACGACGTGGACACTGAAAGGAACACTTTTTAAAACTGAGTCCGGGGTGAGTTGGACGGTCTGTCCTGTCCCTCAAGCAGTTGGTGTTTTTCATCGATCCGGTCTGATAATCAGATTATATCAGTCCGATCAGTTTGGGAACTCTGCAGTGATCAGCAGAAACACACTGCGGTTCACCCGATTCTTCCTCATCGTCTTCAAACTAAAATGAGGTGTGGCAGAAAGATACAAAATGTGTGCATTCATCATCATCACATGTCCACAGGAGACATGGGAGCATTATGTGTTTTCACTTCTGGCACTAAAAACTGATTAAAATGAACCAAACTTACTAAATAAAGGAAAACATAAACAAAACCTTTATCACTTTTATTGCCAAAAAGACTTGATGGTCATCCAACCAGAAGAGCAGATCCCAGATGAAGGACACGAGACAGTCTCTGTCCCTGCCTGTGCTAGAGACACTGCTCTCTGAGGTTCAGCCTTATCAATCAGATCTGGTTGTTTTCTATTAGTTTGTTTGGTCATAAACTAATCTGCCTTAGATGTACTCGTACTATCTGAATGTGGGTGGACCACCAGTGCAACTAATGTCGACTGCACTTTCATCTGTTTTTGAAAATAAACCACAGATTATTGATAAAAACAAAATTTTCCTCACTGATCAACGGCTACTTGGAAAGTCAAGCCCTCTCATGTCTAATCTGTAAAAAAAATCATCCATCTGAGATGAAAAGCTGTGTGAACCAGTTTCTTTCTGCAAACCACAGTGACAAACCTGTAAATCCCACAAACTGCAGAGACCATGTGACTGAGCTGAGCTGGGCTTCCTGCTGTTGGTCACTTGGCCCCTGAGCGCTACAGCCTCAACACTCAGCTCATGTGCGACAGAGTCTTTGTACTCGTATTTAGTCTGAAAGCAAACTCTGACCTGCACCTGCAACATGCTGTGTCATGTCACAGGCCGTGGTGTTGCAACAGAATTCAGCATGTGAAGCGTTGCTGCACAGATTGTGATATGAAGTAACATCAGTAAAATATGTTACAGTGAACTTCCACTTAGCGAGGTGGAGTCTGGTGACTCTTTAAACCAGGGTTTGATTTGTAAACAGATGTGGAACATCTTTCATCTCAACAACCAATTGGGAATCATTCAAAATCCACACATTGTTTATTATAGATCAGAGTTGGGAACATAGAAAAACTGACTCATGTGGATTCGTTCATTTCAGCTTCATTCAGAAAGTCATCAGTTTTAGTTCCCTAACAGGTCGGAAGTGAAACTGACTGCAGGACAAAACACCAGGTCAGATCTGTTCTTATATAAACAGTTTCTTCAGGGGATGTTTGCAGGACAAGATCACATGTCGGCTAACACCTGCACTAACACACTGACGTGCGTGGGTCCCACAAGTAAACATCGCCTATTGATCCGTGAAATCACCAGAAAATCAAACAAGATGATGAAATCAAATGGATAAAGAGCTGAGTGTTCCATGTGGAGAGAAAGGAGAGGTGGTGCTCACTGTTATCCATCCAACTCATCTTTGTCCCATAACCAGAAGATTTACTGAGGGGCTGAGAGACCCTGACACACCTGGTGGGACTGACAGTATCTACCAGGACTTTACATAGGGTTACTTCACTAGTACAACTGTGTCCAGGTCACATCATTTAAATGGACACAGCTCCACTGTCGACCTTTAGAGCTGTTGTGTCACAGCATTTCAGTTTTCCTGTTTCAAGAATTGACACAGGTGGAAAGGAAACTGACAAAGTTTGCAAGTACTGACGGACGAAGGCCATTTAGGACCGGGACAGTCCAGGATATGTCTTTCAGAAGCAGTCGGGACACAGGACAACATGCTGGAGCTGCTTATTGGAAACAGGCGGCGCACGTCACCCAGTGCTGTGGCTTGCTCGGGGGTGGGGGGTTGTTGATTTGATCGTGACCTACGACCTAATCAGTGGTTTTTAACGTGTTCTACAGTGAAACTGCAAAGTAAGAGCAGCAGTCAGGTCAGTGTAGTGCAGTAAGAAGTCACATATCTGCCTCTGAAATGTAGTGAAGTGCAAAGTAGCATAGGATGAAGGCACTCGCAGTACAAGTCGCTCAAATCTGTACACAAGTACAGTACATGAGTAAAAGTACTCAGTTACTTCCCACCACATCATAATGCAGCGCAGTGGGAGGGTGCAGGTGTGCTGTCGGTAGAGTCCAGAGCTCTGGGGGCTGCAGAGGTTTGAAGTTTTCTTTGTTCATATAACGCTCAGTGTTTGTACTAAAGCCTGCACCACTGATCCACAAACACCCACCAGACAGACAGAGGCATCATCTTGCAGTTTGGGACAAATCAGAAACACATCTCTTAAAATAAATCAGTGCAGCCCAGGAGAAAACCATCCTGCTCCGTTTGTGCCTGTTCCTGTTAGGTGTTATACACCGTGTCTGCCTGCTGTTTAATCTGAGTGGTTTTGTTATTTATGCTTTTTTACCTTTTAATTTTACCTCCCTGGAGTGAGACGCCGCGCTGTGTCTGTGGTGTGATGTTCAGTGTGTTTCCAACAGTACAAAGCTTATTTGGTGCATCTTGTAGCTGAGGTGCTGCTACAGGCAGTAGAACCTGTGGTGGCTGATTCTGTGGTGGACGTACTGCACTGACATTGTTACTGACTGTTAAATACACAAATACACTCTGTGGCACGAAGAACACAAAGCACTGACACGTAAACTGTTTGTGCAATTTACATTTCCTCCCTAGTTTGTATGATCAGCGATGTGTGGACGCCCACTGGGCCTGTCATCAGTGCTTTCCTTTGGTTACCTTTAGTAGTCACTTGTTGTCTCCATTAACACGCTCCTCATGTTTCTGCAGGGCATCCTTCATCTCCACCCTCCTCCTCCTCTTCATCGTGGCGGTAGGGATTACACCGGCTGTCAGTCAGTCCAGTGACCCGACAGGTAAGTGGCAGCTGTGTCAGGTGGGTTGTGATTGGAGCTCATTAGAGGACACAGATCAGTGACGCCACAAAGTCCACACCGGTGCATTCTGGGCAACGGCGGTCAGACTGTTGTCAGCACGTACATCCACATGGTAGCAGATTAGTATAAAGCCGGTCAAACTGTCATCAAGTGGTGACATCAAGTCAAGTCCCCTCACAGCCAGAAGGTTCGCGGTTCAATCCCCGTCAAACCCGGGGCCTTTCTGTGTGGTGTCTCCACGTTCTCCCTGTGCCTGCGTGAGTTCTCTCTGGTTTCTCTCCAGCTTCCTCCCACAGTCCTAAGACATGCAGCTTAGGTTGATTGGTGACTCTAAACTCCCCGTAGGAGTGAGTGTGGTTGTTTGTCTACATGTCAGCCCTGTGACAGACTGGAGACCTGTCCAGGGTGGACCCCGCCTCTCGCCCAGTGTCAGCTGGGATTGGCTCTGGCCCCCTGTGACCCTGCTCAGGAACAAGTGGTATAGATAATGGATGGATGGACATTGTCATCAGTGTGCACACATGTAAATTTGTGCGCAGTCGCATGAGCAGTGTTTTCAGAAGTGAGGGGGATTAAAAGGTGTGAAATATGATCTTACTGCTGTCTGCTTCCACATTGTGCACAGCAAATCAGTTTTGTTCATGTGGTGCAGCTCTGCAGAAGCGGGCTTTGATTAAAACCCAGCACTCTGGCCTCATGGGAGGGTGAATGGATGGTTCCAAGGAGACGAGGGTCGTTTGTAAGACTGTCGGAGGAGCAAAGGGGGAGGATGAATGCAGGAACAGATACTGTAGGGGGTGCATGCTGCAGCTGATGGAGCTGGGTGATGGAAATGAGCGAAAAACATAACGTAATGGTTCATTAATCGTCCAAGTATGAAGTTGCAACGTTGCCAGCAACATGCTAATGTCGGAACTTTGTAGCTCTGTTCTGTTTCAGCTGTGGTTTGAACAAACGAGAAAAACTGAAGATGATTTATTTCCCTTCTTGCATGTGGTGCACCACAGGCTACTGCTAGTGAGTACTAGTATTCCCTTACACTTACTTCTACTCCACTACTTGAGAATACTTGTGATGGATGATGCTTAAGCTCCTAAATAAATTCTCCTCCAACTGAAACTAAACAAACTGTAGCTGCTGTTCCAAACACATGAAACCGCACACAGATGGTAAAGTTCAGAACAACACAACCAACAGTATTAGTCCTGAAACACTGAGGGCCAGTCTTCTTTTTCTTTCTTTTTTAACTTTTGATACTTTAAGTACATTTGGCTGATAATACGTCTGTACTTTTCACTTGTGTCAGGTTTTGAATCCAGGACCTGTAGTGCAGTATTTTACAGTACTGTTTGAGTAGAGGATCCAAGTACTTCCTCTGTCGCCGAGAATACTACCTTCTTGTTAAGGTCAAGAATTTACTGGTGTCACTGTAATGAGTTGTTGTTTACAGTAAAACGATTAATTATTTATCATCTTGTACAAATTTTACTCTAATATGACAAAACCGACTGAGAATCATGTAAATACCAACATGCTCAGGTCTGCAGCTGCACGGTACAAATATTCCCTTAGGCTTTACCTGTACAGTGTCCGACACTGCAGCAGTGTGTTACAGAAGGCTGGATGATGTGGGAGGTGGAGGGGTGGGATGGTGGTGCTGGGGGTGGATGGATGGATAATGGAGGAGGAGGAGGAGGAGGAGGAGGGGGAGGGATGTTGGACAAGGTTTTAATAGAAAGACTAATATACCGGCTGAGAAACTCTGACAGCTCCATCACCAACACACAGCAGAGAAGCTGCAGAGAGTCTCCATTTATCGTTCACTGCTCAGGATCTGGAAAACCAGCAACACTGAAAGTGCTCTACTCTAGGTTCTCAAACTGCGGCTCTGGACCCAAAGCAGGCCGCTGTAGGGAACTACTTGTAATTAAACTAGTAGTCTAACTACATTTTGCAGTAGTTTACTAGTAGTTCAACTACATTTATATTTGTGCAGTGACTGAAATAGTTCACTACACAAATATGGCAAAAATGTAATTTAACTCCTGGAACTACAAATAATTTTGACCCATAAAAGGAATTATTTATTTTTATGTCACCATTGCTTGTCTAACCCGCTGCCTTCTGGACAAGAACTGTGCTCACATGTCGCATAAAGAGGAGGTTCTGCTATGAGGAGTAGCAGCAAAGGATGGGCCTCGTTACACCAGTGTTTAAGTTGTTCATGTGGTTTAACAGGTGTAAGTTCAAGACCAGTTTAGTTGTTATACATACATACATACATACATATAT
>NW_018128167.1:126886-130790 GCF_001952655.1 Monopterus albus
AAAAGGCTCATTGCGCCCGCCTGTATCCAGGATCGGCTGGCCTGGGAACGCCTTGGCATTCCCCCGGAGGAGCTAGAGGAAGTGTCTGGAGAGAGGGAAGTCTGGGCATCTTTGCTTAGACTGCTGCCCCCGAGACCCGGTCCCGGATAAGCGGAAGAAAATGGATGGATGATATATATACATACACATACTTGAAGAAGATTGAAGTCCTTGGTATATATGTGGAGTTTCCAGTGTGGCATCCAGTGGTGGTATAGGACTCTTCATTGTGTTACTGGAGCTCTCTTAAGTGTTTCCTGTGACTCTTGAAAGCATTTCACAGGTCTTGCATGTGGTCCTAGGGGCCCTCTGAAGGGTCTCTGAGGTGGAGGTTGAAGTAGTACTGGAGGTCCTTGAAGTTCTTGGCATCTTTGAACAGTTTCCATAGGACACTGAAAGGATTTAAATGTATGGCTTCAGTGTTGCTTGAAGAACATTGAGGACTTGTAATGTTGTATTGGTAGTTGTTCACATTGTCTTTTGAGGGTTTTAAAGGTATGTATCGGTCTGAAGGGAACTAGGCAGAGGTTCAAGCCTTCACTTGATCTCTAAGCATTTCTAACATCCACATTCAGAGCTTCTTGAGTCTAGGACTTCTTAAAGAGCTTGTATAAGATTGTATATAAGTTGAATCATGTCACTGCTATGCAGATGATGGTCTCTTTAGACCACGAAAGGTTTAAAAATGGTTTATTTTCCATGGCTGCCTAGATGCACTAAAACAAGGATGGATGATCATGTTCTACAGCTGAAGCAGGTCCTCCTCCTTCGCCCCTGTCAGTGCTGACCCTTGGTTCCCTCTACTCGTGCAAAATTCCTTCCCTATAAATATCACGGTGGAGTTTAAGGTCTCTTTCCTACTACAGTGGAACTCCCAGTTCCCCCTGGATTATCTACAACTAGTCCAAAATGCTGCTACAGAACGTTTGCCCTGGTCTTCAGACAGGTCTCACTCAAAAAATTTATGTCCTCTCTGCTTGGATGGGAGCAAGAGTTAAAGGCAGTTTAAAGGTCAGGGCTAGAGAGCAGCCAGCAGATTTATGCTGGCAGACTGTGTTTCCCTGCAGCACCTGGTCAGTCACATGAACAGGGGCTCCCAGAGGGCTGCTCGCTGTAGACGCAGCTCTCTGTCTACTGATAACTGACAGCTTTCTTTACACTGGCTCCATGTCAAACTGCAGTTCAAGCTTCTCATGATCACCACCTGATCTCTGCAGCATCACAGACCTGCAGCCATATCCACAGGTTTACTGGTGGTCTCCTGCTCCAGACTCTGGACAAAGAGAAGAAATCTGAGAGCTGACCTTAGAAATGTCTCCCTTTAGACATCTTACATGCTTTTTAAAAACTAGCAACAGGCACACTTGTTTACTGTTGGCTTTGTTTAGATGGTTCATTACTTCTATTGGGTCTGTATTTCATGTCTGTCTTTTATTGTGAATGGTGCTGTTTATACGAAGAGATGTCCCATTTACCGCATTTTAAAACAAGTGAACACCAGTGTTTTGGCTCTAATCATGATCTGTCGACACTGATGTAATGTGATTCACCAAACATCATCATCATCACATGATTTGTGCTCCAGTTTCAGAGTTTTCCCACTCTGCCTGAAATAAACCACTAAGTGCTGGGATATTTTCAGCATCAAGTTTGGGGACAGACGGCCGAGGCCTCTGTCCAAAAACAGCAGTTTACATCTGCCCACTGTGCGTGTCTGGTTGTCGGTCTCATTCCAAACGTCTTGGTTTGTGCAGCACTTTCAGAAGCAGTGTAGCCTCGGCTAAAGGTGGCCACCTCCTCTGATTGATGTGGTTCTTCTGTTTAGTTTGCAGTGTTGTAATGCAGCAGCTGCTGCTGTGCTTCCATCCTTTAATGAGACGGAAGTTGTTCTTTTAACGAGGGCAGTAAATGACGACAGCCACTAAGTTCAGTTTGATTCTCACATAAAACCTCTAAATCAGCGCTGGAGCAGGCGCCTGGATGAGGCCCAGAGAGAAACAGATGCACCTCTGCTGCTGAAAGTAGTGATGTGTAAATCATCAGTGTCCTGTATGACACTGACAACAATGCAGCAGCACTTATTTGATGTGATACCTCATCAGTTTAATTCTTTGTTTAGAATAAACTCATTTCAATCCTGATTCCTTTAAGTCTCTCTCTGTCTCTCAGAGCCCATGTGCTATGACTGGGGGGAGTCCAACGACGGGGTGGTCTCAGTCCTGGAGGGGGAGGCCGGTTGGCTCTCCTGTCCTCTTTTCTCTCATCCCTCCGTCTACAACTACAACTCCACCCAGAGCACCGGACACAACCTGTTCTGGTACCGCCTCCCTGAGGGCCATGACCTGGAGCAGCCAATCACATACAGGTACATCACACACTTAAACACACCCACCTCCCCCACCTTATACAGCCCCCAGAGCTCTGGACTCTACCGACAGCACACCTGCACCCTCCCACTGCGCTGCATTATGATGTGGTGGGAAGTAACTGAGTACTTTTACTCATGTACTGTACTTGTGTACAGATTTGAGCGACTTGTACTGCGAGTGCCTTCATCCTATGCTACTTTGCACTTCACTACATTTCTTACTGCACTACACTGACCTGACTGCTGCACGTTAAGATTTGATTTGAAAGCTAACTGAGAAAGAGCTGATCAGAGAGCGATGGTCCTGGTTGAGTGGGGGGAGGGGGTGTGGCTGTTGTCTCACTCAAACTGAGACAGTTGGACAGTAACTGGACGATGCGGTTGCCTCTAACGATTTCTCCTCCACAGAGGATATATGATGCTTCAGAGGCGAGCGGCTCGACTGGCATCACTGACGACTTCAGACCTTGTTCTAATGTTGCTCTAATTGAACTGTGTCTGATTTATGTGGGCCAGACTCTGGCGAATGATAACAATGGTTCTCCTCTGCAGCTCGCGGCTCAGCAATGGGGTGGCGCCGGGCCGCCGCCGCCGACTCGGGACTGTACATCTGTATGCTCCGGTAAGACACAGACACACAGTCTGCATTTTTATTGTTATCAACGTCTTTTAGCAGATCTCTGTCTGTTTGTCGCCTGGATTAAATGTTGTTTGTCAGTGTATCAGACAAACGCTCAGATTCTCACTGACGTTTGGTGACAGACACAATTTGACAAGGATGACGGCTGGACTGCAGGAGTGGATGGGACACAGACATCTCACTGGACAAAACATGTTCAGAGGTTCGGCCAGTGCCACCACAGGATTTCACACACTGCACAGTGACGACACCACTGACTGGTCTTATTCTTTATTCAATCAACCGATGCAGCTAAAAGCTGACGCGCAGCCCCCAACCCTGTTCAAGCTCTTAAACACGGATCAGCACACGCTGTGTGTAATCTGTCTCGTCCCTCACATGCAGATGTTTGTGTAGATCTTTTTCTAAGACACTATTTTCCAGGAGAATTTGGGATTTCACAGCTCTGACGTCCCAGGTTAACATCTGTGAGGGTCAAATTGTTGGTGTCCAGCTGGAGCCTTTTTGCCCAGTGTCTGACATTCTGGGACTAAACAGATCAGTGACCCTGCTGTTTGTGTCTCCTCTCAGTCAGTCAGGAGGTTCCTGCCATCTGTCACCGTCTGTACATCACTACTATTGTTAGGGGGATTTTTATTTTATGCACTTAAGAATGGTTTTATTTTATAACACACATAAGTTTACATACTTATATGTCACAGTTATGCTTATATAGTTATGAATATCACTCTATGTGTTCACTGAACCACTGGTCAAATATCTGCTGTGTGAGTCACTGAAACACTAATGCAACATCATAAGTCTTGTCCACTAAATTACTGAATTTCATTAGATTTATGGCTGTAGCTAAGGGAGCT